>NW_013678171.1:3997-11064 GCF_000517525.1 Limulus polyphemus | reverse complement strand
ATTTCTCCAGTTTTAAACTTGTTTATTATAGAGAATATGTTGATGACACTGTTGCGGTGGTTAACAATGTTGTGTCGGTTAGAGAATTTCTCCAGTTTTTAAACTTGTTTATTATAGAGAATATGTTGATGACACTGTTGCGGTGGTTAAAAATGTTGGGTCGGTTAGAGAATTTCTCCAGTTTTTAAACTTGTTTATTATAGAGAATATGCTGATGACACTGTTGCGGTGGTTAACAATGTTGGGTCGGTTAGAGAATTTCTCCAGTTTTTAAACTTGGAAAAAATTCCAATATGAAGTTTACTACCGAAAATCAACAGAATGACACTCTCGTTCCTAAATTTTCATGTCTTAACCAGGGTATGCTTATAATTAGATCATATTATAAATCCACTTTTTGTAGCTATATTCATATTTTACGAGTTCCCCTCCAAGTTTTCAATCAAATCTAGTTAAAAATCTGTTAAATAGAGCCTTCAAGATATCGGGAAATTAACTCTCTCTCTCTCTCTTCTTTTTTTCTTTTTCTTAAGTAGATGTTGAGAACATTAAACAAACTCCTAAATAGAATGATTCACACTATAATTGAGAAACTAAATATCCCAACTGCTATTATGTTAGATTTCCCAAAGAAAGTTGTTTCTTTATTCACACCCTAATTAGGCACTATTTAATACATTATCAAACAACTATAAAACAAATTCTCTTAAAATTTGTCTTTACAACAGTCTAGATTAAAAAGGCTCTTCAACTTTAAAAACAATCAACATCCATTTAATACCTCAGTAGTTCACGTGACTGAAGTGCATTCAAGGATCAACCACTAGAGGGTACTGCAGTCGAACAAAAGAACACTGTATCGCTAAAGTCTACAACACTTGTAGTATCACCAACCACCGTCCAAAGGAATTTTACAAGGTATTATGTAGTTTGCATTATACTTTTATTTGTTATGCAACATTTTTAGAAACATTCTTATCTAACCTCAAGCTTTATCACGGCCCACCTCCCATTGTTTTGTGGCCCATCAGTGAGCCTTGACCCAACAGTTGAGAAACATTGTATTAAACCACTCACAAGTTATTGCCATACTTAGGTGTAAGACATTTTTTCTGACGATAGTGCCACCTGGGAAGAACCATTTATCTTCAAATCATAATTTATTGCCCGTTCACACAAATTATATGATCTTATTTTTATGGTCGAGTGCAGGTTGTCTTTACAAACACGAATTTACAAGCACCACATTACACCATCAATTCCTCTTGCAACGGACAGAACGTTCTAAAACCTACCCATATCTTCAAACTGTGCAACGTAAACAGCCAAGTAAGTTTCATATGCATAAGAATTTTCTGGACGGAAAAGCCAAATACAATTATATCTTCGAATTTGGTCTCCAGAAACTATCTCCCTCAATATGATGGCGCCACCAGCGTCTTGTATCAGGCCTCCACACTCTATGGAAAATCACAGCATCAAAGGAACGGTTGTAGGCAAGGAAAAGAACACATTAAGAGGTATCGAATTCAGAGTAAACTTTTTTCTAAGTTCAATTACCAGACTTACTAAATACACGTTTCCTCTTTAATATATATATAAAGGTTCTATTGGCTATCAAGAAGTAATTCATCTTAGAACGATGGCTTAGTCGTTCCACACATACACAGATTAGAAGAACCACTCGGACTATGCTCTATTTCTCTTATCATTAACAGTAAGTAGTAAAAGATGTTGTCTATAGAACTTAGATTTCATTCTAATGCTAATCGTCAATATTTAGTACAACCGCGAAGAAACAGTACAAACTAGTTTCTGATCGTAAAGACTACTTATTGCAAGTCCTGATTTGATATTCCATATAGATTATCTACTGCAAATTCACTCTGATCTCATACTACGTAAATATTGTATCTAATATTCCGTAAAAAAATAATTTAATATTGGCTTACATTCAGGCTTAACTGATTCTAGCGCAGCTTAGTATTCTTTTAAACAATTTCAAGAACATTGCAGAATTTAATCAAATGTTCATACCAATCAAACTCACAAAGTTAATATTTTTTAATTGTTATTACTGCAAAATAAGTGTTTTAAAAAAGTCAATAAAGGTAAGTACGAACCAGAGGACGTGTCTGTGATCCATCTTTTTTTTGAAGCTGAAATAAGACATAAGTGTATCAACATTCAAACATAATATGTAACATAAATTTAAAAAAAGATTCTCAAACCCGAAATAATATAATAATATATATATTGATATAGGCAGTTCTCACATGATTTACACAATACGTTGATAGAGAAAAGTTTCCATTGTTTATACGTTGATAGAGGAAAGGTTCCATTGTTTATACGTTGATAGAGGAAAGTTTCTATTGCTTATAAGTTGATAGAGGAAAGTTTCCATTGTTTTTACGTTGATAGAGAAAAGTTTCTATTGTTTTTACGTTGATAGAGAAAAGGTTCTATTGTTTCTACGTTGATAGAGGAAAGTTTCCATTGTTTTTACGTTGATAGAGAAAAGGTTCTGTTGTTTCTACGTTGATAGAGGAAAGTTCCCATTGTTTATACGTTGATAGAGAAAAGTTCCCATTGTTTATACGTTGATAGAGAAAAGTTTCTATTGTTTATACGTTGATAGAGAAAAAGTTTCTATTGTTTTTACGTTGATAGAGGAAAGTTTCCATTGTTCATATGTTGATAGAGGAAAGGTTCCATTGTTTATACGTTGATAGAGGAAAGGTTCCATTGTTTATACGTTGATAGAGAAAAGCTTCCATTGTTTATACGTTGATAGAGGAAAGATTCTATTGTTTATACGTTGATTAACCTTTCCTCTATCAACGTATAAATAATATAACCTTTCCTCTATCAACGTATAAACAATAGAACCTTTCCTCTATCAACGTATAAACAATAGAATATTTCCTCTATCAACGTATAAATAATATAACCTTTCCTCTATCAACGTATAAACAATAGAACCTTTCCTCTTTCAACAAACAAACAAAGTGTCTAAAATGTGTTCATTACTAAAGTTTTAACACAATCTGATATCATGCATATGACGTATCAAATTAATGATTTTCTAAAAACAAATACAAGGTCTTTCAATTACAACATACGTCGTAGATCAGAGAAAAAAGCAAAATACATCAGTAACATTGTGAGGAAAAGTTAGCGCCAACAGTGTACATGAAATGAAATAACGTAAACAATCCTCCATCAAAGTATAACTAATGGAAGCTTTTCTCTATCAACGTATAAATAATATTTTCGCGCAAAGAGCTATCTGCGCTATCCGTAATTTTCAAATGATAGACTAAAGCCAGGACGTGCAAACTGTGGGGCACACCCCCACTGGAAGGGAGGAGCGCAACTATGACTATAGGAGCATATAAATTATACCTGAAAGTGGAAACTTAAAAACAGAGGAAGTTTTCAAAACTACCGTCAATTAAGTAACAACAATTAAATATGGGAAAATGACACGTGCAGTATATACAGAAGTAGGTTTAAGAATGAGAAATTGAGTAAGAGTACGGACAACAGGAGAAAGTAAAGGTTCATTCCACGCTAAAAAGTAAACAGACAAAACGTTTGTTTGTTTTATAGCAAAGCCACAATGAGCTGTCTGCTATGTCCACCAAGGGAGATCGAACCCTGGATTTTAGCGTTTAACTCCGTAAAATTACTGCTGTCCCTTCCGGGGATGAAATGTTGTATATTTGTTTGTTTTATAGCAAAGCCACAATGGGATGTCAGCTATGTCCATCAAGGGAGATCGAACCCCGGATTTTAGCGTTTAACTCCGTAAAATTACTGCTGTCCCTCCCGGGGATGAAATGTTGTATATTTGTTTGTTTTATAGCAAAGCCACAATGGGCTGTCTGCTATGTCCACCAAGGGGGATCGAACCCCGGATTTTAGCGTTGTAAGTCCATATACTTACCGCTGTCCCATCCGGGGATGAAACGTTATGTATTCCACTTCTTTCTTCTTACTTTTCAGTATTGAATTAACTTCTCATAATGCACAAATAGTTTTGTATTCGAACATTTTCGTACAAACAGACAAAACGTTTCTCACTCCAAGTATGGAGTGGTTGACTGTTGACTGTCCCAACTCACTGGATCGTTGTTTACAGGCAACAATTTGAAATCTGTAAGTTACGAAACAAGGTAGTTATCCTTCAATCTACTGACTGGTTTGCTTTATTTTATAAGTTGGACCAAGATGACAGGTGACGCTGATCACCCATCCCTGAACGAACCTGTTTAAATAATATTTCACCCCTCCCCGCTCCCCGGTTTTTACACATCAAAAGTGCAACGTTTAAAAATTAATTTTATTAGGAGCATTCATATAACTTAGGAATCAATACACCTTCTCTAAATCAAGGCGCAGATGTACGTAAAATACGGTGAACCGGATCTAATTATCATGTTATAATACCTACAAACCAACAATATGGGAGTGTAACCCGTAGTCAAGGCAACATTCCATGCAAAAATCAACGTGGCTGTTGATTGGATGGCCGAGATAAAATTATTTATTTTACACATTTGTCAGCTTGTTAGTTTCAAGTTTTGGACATCAGTGCACATTTTACTAGTTGGTCAAAAACATGGATAAGTAGGTGTTAAATATCAGTAAAAAAATTATACCATTTTTCTTCGAGTGACGATTCAGAAGTGAACAAACAGAAGAAATCGTTAGATGATGATGATGATGAAGAAGAAACTGATGGCTCTGTAGCCGAACCAGGCACTTCCTCGGTTTCAGTTTCTACTGCTTCTGTTGTAAACTGAACACACAAAACCAAAACCTAAAATGTGTGAGCACCAGGAGAATTATTTAAAATTTGGTTTCACTTACATAGTTATTAACAACGAGAAACAACAGCAGTGTGTTTGCAGAGTTTAGTTAGTAACAACATGAAGCCAAATAAACTTACAAGGCATTATGAAACCAAATACCCTGGGAATGAGGGTAAAACCATCAAGTCCTTTAAGCGACAAGTGAAACAACTTAATGGACAAAGCAGCTTGCTTAAAAAGCTGGTCACTGTTCCATCAAAAGCCTTGAAAGCTTCTTTAGAAGCGTCTTATTTGATTAGAAAAAGCAGGAAATCACACAATATAGAAAATATTAGTTCTTTTCGCTTCCATATTTGTGAGATCGTGCATGATCTATCCCTTTGTCACGTGACACTGTCGTGACGAATATAGATTTATCTATCTCTTTGTCACGTGACACTGTCGAGACGAATATAGATTTAATTTATAACACATATTTAGAGCAGTCCGAAATTTGCCATACAACTTGATGAAATCAAAGATGTTGCAAATTCTGCTCAGCTTCTGGTACTCGTATGATTCTCTTACAAAGACGAAGTGTGTAAAGAGTTTCCATTTTGTCAATCACTGGACAAGAGAGCCATAGGGGAAGTCGCTTCTCTCTTAATGACGAGTTAGTTTTTCACCGCAAACAATCTTCCTTGGACTAATTGTGTTGAGGAAGAAGGGTGAGTTGAGAACCAAATAAGTACTCTTGCTCTAGATGCTGTGAGTGTTGTGAGATTTGTGGAGAAATAGGACAAACTCTCGCACACAGAGGCTTGCTGGTTGTCTCGTGGGAACTAATCAGTTCCCATATGCAGCGGAAAGACGAATTATTTTTTAGGCTAACAACTCCATGCTAACAGCACATGTTATGGATCAAAATAGGCTTCTAGTACTGTAATAACTAGCTGATATTTTCGATAAACTCAACGACTTTAACTTGTCACTGCAAGGTCGGAATAGTAATACATTGTAACTGAGCCTGTAACTGTCTGTATTTCGCATAAAACTTGTGCTGAGAAAGAAAACCGTGAAATGTTTCATTTCCTCCGTGAATTCTTGGAAAAAATGAGTTAAATCATTCGTGACGTTCTTCCTATTCATCTCGAACGTCTTTAATGTCAACTTGCGGATCAGTTCCAAGAATCAATGGAAGAACACGATTGGATCTCGAATCTAATGAATGACAGCATAACTTATCATCTGCCAATGGCAGCTCAAGAAAAGCTTATAGAGTATTTCCAGTGATAAAACTATTGAGACATAATTCAAGTCAAAACGTCTTGGAAACTTCTGGATGCTAGTTCTCAAAGAATACCCTGACATGTCATGAAAAAGGAGAAACATACATCAACATACCTGTTCGAGTCTATGTTTTCTGTTCTGATAAAAATCGGAACAAAACAGTAACCTTGTCTTAAGGTAGATGAGGGTCACTGAGTTGATGGGTCACCAATTAAGCCAGGAAAGGACTGCATATTACACTAATCTCAAGCCCATCCTTTTGTAACCTCGTCTTAAGGTAGATGGGGGTCATTGAGTTGATGGGTCACCAATTAAGCCAGGAAAGGACTGCATATTACACTAATCTCAAGCCCATCCTTTTCACCCCGTATTAAAATAAAAATATGTCTTAACATGGTATAAAGCACACGACAAACAGTTTTAGTTAATTCAACAATCTAGTGAGAAAGAGGAACAAAATAAATCATTTGAACAACTGGACTAAATAGAAACCAGTTAGTTAACGCTACCCACAACACTGGACTATATTGAAGTTAGTTACTCAACGATACCCACTACACTGGACTACATAGAAGTCAGTTAGTTAACGCTACCCCTACACTGGACTATATAGAAGTCAGTTACTCAACGCTACTACTACACTGTCTTATATAGAAGTCAGTTAGTCAAACCTACCCACTACACTGGACTATATAGAAGTCGGTTAGTCAACACTACCCACTACACTGGACTAAATAGAAGTCACTTACTCAATGCTACCCACTACACTGGATATATAGAAGTCAGGTAATCAACGGTACTACTAGACTGGATATATAGAAGTCAGGTAATCAACGGTACTACTACACTGGATATATAGAAGTCAGGTAATCAACGGTACTACTACACTGGATATATAGAAGTCAGGTAATCAACGGTACTACTACACTGGATATATAGAAGACAGGTAATCAACGGTACTACTACACTGGATATATA
>NW_013678171.1:0-2997 GCF_000517525.1 Limulus polyphemus | reverse complement strand
TTAGTGAACGCCACCAACTATGCTGGACTATATCAAAGTCAGTTAGCCAACGCTACCCAATACACTGGACTATATAAAACTCAATTAGTCAAAGTTACCCACTGCACTAGACTATATAGAAGAGAGTTAGTCAACGCTACCCACTACACTAGACTATATAGAAGAGAGTTAGTCAACGCCACCAACTACACTGGACTATATATAATTCGGATAGTCAAACCTACTCACTACACTGGACAATATAGAAGTCAGGTATTCAACGCTACTCACTACACTGGACTACATAGAAGGCATTTCCTAAGAGCTACTCACTACACTGGACTACATAGAAAGCAGTTAGTTAAAGCTAATCACTACACTGGACTATATAGAAGTCATATAATTGTTACCAACTACACTGAACTATACATACATCAGTTAGTTAACGCTACCCACCACAGTAGGCTATATAAAAGTCAGTTACTCAACGATACCCACTACACTAGACTACATAGAAGTCAGTTAGTTAACGCTACCCACTACACTGGACTATATAGAAGTCAGTTACTCAACGCTACTACTGCACTGTCTTATATAGAAGTCAGTTAGTCAAAGCTACCCACTACACTGGACTATATAGAAGTCGGTTTGTCAACACTACCCACTACACTGGACTAGATAGAAGTCAGTTACTCAATGCTACCCACTACACTGGATATATAGAAGTCAGGTAATCAACGGTACTACAAGACTGGATATATAGAAGTCAGGTAATCAACGGTACTACTACACTGGATATATAGAAGTCAGGTAATCAACGGTACTACTAGACTGGATATATAGAAGTCAGGTAATCAACGGTACTACTAGACTGGATATATAGAAGTCAGGTAATCAACGGTACTACTACACTGGATATATAGAAGTCAGGTAATCAACGGTACTACTACACTGGATATATAGAAGTCAGGTAATCAACGGTACTACTAGACTGAACTATATAAAAATCAGTTACAGAACGATACTACTAGACTGAACTATATAGAAGTCAGTTAGTTAACGCTACCTACTACACTGGCCTATGTAAAAATCAGTTACTCAACGATACTACAAGACTGAACTAAATAGAAGTCAGTTACTCAATGCTATCCACTACACTGGACTATATAAAAGGAAGGAAGTCAACGCTACTCACTACGTTCGACTATATAGAAGTCAGTTACTCAACGCTACCCACTACACCAGTCTATATACATGTCAGTTAGACAACGCAACCTACTACACTGGACTACATAAAAGTTAGTTCGTCAGCTGGACTATACAGAAGGCAGTTAGTCAACGCTACCCACTACATGGACTATAAAGTAGGCAGTTTGTTAACACTACTCTTACTCTGGAGTATATACAAGTTAGTTACTCAACGTAACTATTAGACTGGACTATATAGAAGTTAGTTACTCAACGCTACTACTAAACTGGACTGTATAGAAATCATTGAGTCAACGCTACCCTCTACACTGGACTATATAGGAGTCAGTTCATCAACGTCACTACCAGACTGAACTGCATAGAAGGCAGCTAGTTAACGCTACTCACAACACTAACTATATAGAAGTCAGTTAGTTAACACTACCAACTACACTAGACTATATACATGGCAGTTAGTCAACGCAACCCACTACATTGGATTACATAAAAGTCAGTTCTCCAACGCTACTCACTACACTGGACTACATAGAAGTCAGTTAGTTAACGCTACCCACTACACTGGACTATATAGAAGGAAGTTAGTTAACACTACCTACAGCATTGGACTATATAGAAGGCAGTTAGTTAACGATACCCACTACATTAGACTATAGAGAAGGAAGGAAGTCAACGCTACCCACTACATTAGACTCTATAGAACTCAGTTTTTTAACAATACTAGTACACTGGATTATATACAAACAGTTAGTCAACGCTACCCACTACACTGGACTATATAGAAGGAAGGAAGTCAACGCCACTACTTGACTGGACTATATAGAAATCAGTTATTCAACGCTACTCATTACAGTGGACTATATAGAAGTCAGGTAATCAACGGTACTACTACACTGGACTATATAGAAGTCAGTTCGTCAACGCTACCCACTACACTGGACTATATAGAAGTCAGTTCGTCAACGCTACCCACTACACTGGACTATATAGAAGTCAGTTCGTCAACGCTACCCACTGCACTGGACTATATAGAAGTCAGTTTCTCAAAGCTACTACTACACTCTCTTATGTAGAAGTCAGATAATTGTTACCAACTACACTGGACTATATAGAAATCAATTAGTTAACGCTACCCACCACAGTAGACTATATAGAAGTCAGTTACTCAACGATACCCACTACACTGGACTACATAGAAGGAAAGAAGCTAACGCTACCCACTACATTGGACTCTATAGAACGCAGTTTTGTAACAATACTAGTACACTGGATTATATACAAACAGTTAGTCAACGCTACCCACTACACTGGACTATATAGAAGTCAGTTACTCAACGGTACTACTAGACTGAACTATATAGAAGTCAGTAACTCAATGCTACCCACTACACTGGATTATGTAGAAGTCATTTAGTTAACGCTACTCACTATACTGACTATATAGAGGTCAGTCAGTCAACGCTACCCACTACACTGGACTATATATAAGAAAGCAACTCAACGCTACTCACTACTCTGAACTATATAGAATAAAGAAAGTCAACGCTACTCACTACTCTGAACTATATAGAATAAAGAAAGTCAACGCTACTCACTACTCTGAACTATATAGAATAAAGAAAGTCAACGCTACTCACTACATCGGACTATATAGATGGCAGTTTGTTAAAGCTACTACTACTCTGGATTATATACAAGTCAGTTAGTTAACACTACCTACTACACTAGTCAATATACATGTCAGTTAGTCAAAGCAACCAACTACACTGGACTACATATAAGTCAGTTCGTCAACGCTACTCACTACACTGG
>NW_013678170.1:10621-11891 GCF_000517525.1 Limulus polyphemus | reverse complement strand
AAAGTTTCGTTGGAACGAAGTTACGGAAAAATCAATTAACGAAACGGAGACGTAACAATATTCTCAATCTTTCAACAACTAAACCTATGAAGTATATTCTCAATCTTTAAACAACTAACCCAATATTTGGACCTGACCCTCCCGGGTCGAGGAAATAACGACCAAATACCAACCCCACACCAGATGCACCCTCTCTCTAAGAATTATCACCCCAAAGTTTAAGATTGGTTACGACTATAGCTCCATCTATATGCATGAATTAGTTGGTTACGACTATAGCTCCATCTATATGCATGAATTAGTTGAGTGAGAATTGTTTTGTTCTTTTGGAATTTACATTGATTCCCTCGGTGGCTCAGCTGTAAGCGTGAAGACTCGTAACTCTGAGATACAGTATTTGATTCCTGCAGTGAAGACATCACAGATATCATATTGTGTAACTCTTCACTTAGCAACAAACAAGTATTTGTTTCATATAAGGTGAAGATTTGAATTTGGGATGCATTGTTTTCGTTTTTATTTTGGTAACAAATTTACATCATGGCCAAACGAAGTAATTTCTCCTGGCGGCAAACACGGACGTCAACTTGAAGCTCTGGTAGCTTACTTTGATAGGCTGTGGCGAAATCAATAATACCTATTGTGTTTTAAATAAGGGAAAGATCTAGAGATATGACAACATGAAAAGCAACTTACAGATTTGAAGCTTATAAAAACTTGAAAGGAAGTTAAATTCGTCAGACATATATATAAACAGTGTGAAACAAATTATAAACTGAAAAGGAAGCTAAAGACGTCAGACCTACACACAGTGTGAAAAAAATTATAAACTGGAAAGGAAATTAAAGACGTCAGACCTATAAACAGTGAAACAAAGTGTAAACTGAATAGGAAGCTAAAGACATCAGACCTATAAACAGTGTGAAACAAATTGTAAACTGGAAAGGAAGTTAAAGACGTCAGACCTATAAACAGTGTGAAAGAAATTATAAACTGAAAGGGAAGTTAAAGACGTCAGACATATAAACAGTGTGAAACAAATTACAAACTGGAAAGGAAGTTAAATATGTCAGTAAACTGAAAAGGAAGTTAAAGACGTCAGTAAACTGAAAAGGAATTTAAATACGTCAGACCTATACAAGGTGTGAAACAAATTATAAACTGAAAAGGAAGTTAAAGACGTCAGACCTATACAAGGTGTGAAACAAATTATAAACTGAAAAGGAAGTTAAAGACGTCAGACCTATACAAGGTGTGAAACAAATTATAA
>NW_013678170.1:6094-9727 GCF_000517525.1 Limulus polyphemus | reverse complement strand
CCCTCCCCCTTCGTTTCACTCTTCACATATATACCTGTATTGACAAGGTCGTTCAGCACCCCCCTGAAAAATATTTTTGACAAGTTTGTTAACATTGTGATAAAATGTTTAAATCACGATGTGCTTGGGGTTTTGTTGCTTCATTATTAACTCTGTTCATCAAATTAATAAAATAATAGTGACAGAGACAAACAAAGGGGACGTATTATGACGTCAATTTACTCAGTTTCTGTTACTAAGAGCGATTCTCACACCTTTTAAATTGCCCACATTTATATATATGAAATATATTTTAAAGGTGTAAGGTCAGCCTCAGATACCATCAAAATACACCAAAATTATAAACATGTTCCGAGAGGGCATGTTCCTCAAAATCCTTAGTATGGCTTCACGGCCTTCGCCACTACTTTCTCTATTTGTCCAAATTTTGCTTTATATAATTTTGTCTACGTTACCTGTATATTTTGTTTCCACCTTTCGGGGGCATGACGTAGTGGTTAGATTTCCTAATTTTTAAATTTGAGGGTTCAAGTTTGTGTTCCACTACCGCAGAAATGCGCTTCACACTTTGGGGCAGAGGTTGCATTATAAGAGTGACGGTCATATCCCACTCTTTGATCGGGTAAGAGTGGCCCAAGAGATAACGGTGGACGCTGTTGACAAGCTGAGTTCAAAATTAAGCACAGATATTCAGAAATAACATTTTGTGTAAATCCACACGAAACTTGAATTCTGAAACAACGTGTAAGTAAGACATGTATAAATATGTGCTATATGTGACCAAAAGAGCACTGACGTAATGCACAAATACCCTAAAACACTGGTGACTAATGTATCGTGACTTATCCGGAAACCCTCTTGTTGAATCGGGTGGAACAAATGCGCTAGAAACGTGTACGTATTGTACGAAAAACATAAACAACTGAATGAAAAAGGGTATTTCAAGTAGAGACGGACGGTCACCATTTGAAAGGCAGCAGTAGTTGGCTTAGATCAGATCGATCCCAGTCAAACCATGCGTGTGTAGACAGACGTGCTCTGGCCCAGCAGCTGCCTCATGACATCGCTGAGAAGAGAAAGTACCAGATAAAAAACAAGCTCTATCAGGCCATCGATTCTCAGGCCATATATTGTATTCGAAAAAAGTATTACTCTGACTTATTGTTGATGGAGGAGCTAGGAATAAAGGGTGGTTGGCTATCTGTTGAGGTTAGTCTCATTGTATTTATCTTAGTCAGTACGTGTTCTTCATTTTTACATACAAACGGTGTAAATCTAGTGTTCACAGGCGTCATTAAATGTTGT
Source organism: Limulus polyphemus (assembly GCF_000517525.1). Taxonomy (NCBI): domain Eukaryota; kingdom Metazoa; phylum Arthropoda; class Merostomata; order Xiphosura; family Limulidae; genus Limulus; species Limulus polyphemus. The sequence continues at coordinate 8,422 of NW_013678170.1, read as the reverse complement.
GTATTGTAAGAACAAGAATAAACCATCAATAGCTGCGGGACTTGAAATTAATACTGAGTGTGGGGCGCACGTATACCCGATTTAATTTTATTGCTCATTAGGATTTTTATTAGCCTACCTTCAAATTGAAATTATTTTAGGCAGGATTAGAGTAAATTAATTTATGAGACCTTGGGCGTGGTGAAACAAATCAATCGAAAGAGTTTGACCTGCTGAGTTCAAAACTGTAATTAGATCTCAAATCGGTCGAGAGGTGACGGAGCTATGAGCCAAACGTTTACACTTGAAAAAAAATAAAAAAACTCAGAGCCGTTCTATGAGCCGCTATGCCGCGGCTTAAAAAAAAACGGTTTTAGAAAGTTTACTAAGTTTTTGCTCTTCCAGACTTTTATGTGCAACTACGATATAAAAATAAGAATTAGGAGACTCATTCATTTACGTAAAATGTTTATTTCGCTCCAAACGGGAGCTCAAGGTATAAATAACAAATAGTGCAAAAAAAATAACTAAAAAAAAATACAGCGTCTTTTTAATATATCTGGTCAAATCTAAATGGTATTGGTTAACGTAAGATTTTACAAAGTTTTTATGAAAACAATTATAGACCATAAGTGAATAATAAAGGTACAAAAAATCCTGTATTTTGTGTGTCTATTATTTCTGCAAATTATTTGATAACTGGTTTTAATGTTAATGTAAACATTTTGTTTTAGTTTACGACTTTTCGTTGAGGACACTCATTCTGCGCCATCTGTAGACGAAAAGCAACAACAAAAAAGTTATTGGTGTATCAGGATAAAATTTTATAAAACAAGCAGAGATCCGCAAAACATTTACGATCAGTTAGTATCTTTACTAGTCTCTTTAAATACAGAATTTCCAGAATAATACACAATAATTCTAATCAGGGACACCGAAATTTATTAACTCCACTTATTTTAGGCCTAACAGTAGTTAAGCTTTTAGTAAGTACGGTTTATATTCGATAAAAAGATAGATTAACACCGTCATTTGTGTACGTTTATTGCTTTGGTTTAGTTAGTGCTAAACTTTATCGTACTTAGTACAATCAATAAATAAACTTATAATGTTATTATACGACCTAACGTTAGACCTTTTAAAAAGGTTGATAAGCTTTTAATATATTGTACAAAATGTCTAGTAAAGTACATTTACACCCATCCTTTGTTTATATCCGTTAAAATTAAGTGCGCGTGCATTTTTAGGAGAAACAAAAATTTAGTATTATCATTACATTTATTGTGATTCCCAGTCGGTAGCATTACGTTTGTTGTGACTCCAAATCGGTATCATTACGTTTGTTGTGACTCCCAGTCGGTAACGTTACGTTTGTTGTGACTCCAAGTTGGTAAATTACGTTTGTTGTGACTCCCAGTCGGTAACGTTACGTTTGTTGTGACTCCCAGTCGGTAACGTTACGTTTTTTGTGACTCCAAATCGGTATCATTACGTTTGTTGTGACTACCAGTCGGTAGTATTACGATTGTTGTGACTCCAAGTCGGTAATATTACGTTTGTTGTGACTCCAAATCGGTAGCATTACGATTGTTGTGAGTCCCAGTTGGTAGCATTACGTTTGTTGTGACTCCCAGTCGGTAACGTTACGTTTGTTGTGACTCCAAGTCGGTAGTATTACGATTGTTGTGAGTCCCAGTCGGTAATATTACGTTTGTTGTGAGTCCCAGTCGGTAGCATTACGTTTGTTGTGACTCCCAATCGGTAACGTTACGTTTGTTGTGACTCCAAGTTGGTAATATTACGTTTGTTGTGACTCCCAGTCGGTAATATTACGTTTGTTGTGATTCCCAGTCGGTAGCATTTCGTTTGTTGTGACTCCCAATCGGTAACGTTACGTTTGTTGTGACTCCAAGTTGGTAATATTACGTTTGTTGTGACTCCAAGTCGGTAGTATTACAATTGTTGTGATTCCCAATCGGTAACGTTACGTTTGTTGTGACTCCAAGTTGGTAATATTATGTTTGTTGTGACTCCCAGTCGGTAATATTACGTTTGTTGTGACTCCCAGTCGGTAGCATTTTGTTTGTTGTGACTCTCAGTTTTAATTTGAGGAGCTAGTGATGCAGTTTTCGTTCAGCTCTTTTGTCTCTTATTGCAGTAAAAATGTTCCTACATAGTCTAGAAGGTAGTAGAATACGTGTATAGTGTTGCGTCATCGAGATCACGTGACTATTCTCACGTCCTCTACTTTATAGAACTATCCTGTACTTTGGCGAATGATCTAGCAATTACTAGATATAGGGTAGTCTACTATATATAAGAGGGTGACAACGTGACGGGACAACAATG
>NW_013678170.1:0-5162 GCF_000517525.1 Limulus polyphemus | reverse complement strand
GGACTTGTGTCACTAAAGTTTCGTCGGAACGAATTTACGGAAAGTTAATTAACAAACGGAGACGTAACAATATCTTGGAACAGTCCACTATAACTCAATGTCTCCTTCGACATTTCCCGCTGATTAAATGTATTAGACTATTTTATACACAAGGCACTGAAAGGCTTCGAAAATTTTAATATTTAGTGATTATGTATTAAGATGATAAGTAAGTTTCCATTCACTTCCATAGCGTGTTGAATTTCAATAAACACTTTCATTTTGAGATTAAAAACAAGAATTTGCTTTTTAAGAGAAATGCGGCAAATTCAGTATATGATGAGAGACATGGCACAAAACTCCACAAATTTAAAATGCTTTCTTCTTTAAGTAATAAGGATTTTTATTCACAAACTATAAAGCGGAAAGTCTTAGGACTTATATTACAACGGGCAAAAGTGAGTTTTGATAATCGTTGAGGTCACATCACAGATAACCCCATTGGGTAACTTTGTGCTAACAATAAAAAACTTGCGTGCGATCAAAAGCAGGTAAAAACTAGGCTTAACTTTTTACTTGTCTGTTTCACAAGTTTTAAAGATTAATCCCAGTAAATTAATTCTCCACTTTCTTCGTACCAACAAAATCTTACAATTTGTTTAATGAACCAACCTCTTTACACATTAAACACGATTCTCGTTGCACTGAATGTTTTTTTTCCTTTTTTCTCTGCACCACAGAAATGTGTAACTGATTGAAATACATCTCTTCCCTTCTACAGCTGAGCTTGTCCTCGACACATAGGGAAAGTTAGTTAATAAAGAATTCATTTTTTGTACTTTACATCTACATTTCGAACATTTTGCATTAAAAATTACTTCAAATGCACAAACAACAAACATTAGGCATGAAAGTTGCCTGAAGAGACCCATTGTTTAACTTAAAAAAATATGAAAATCTAAAATAATTACATACTTCTTAAATTATTGAAAAATGTTATAAAAGGTATAGTATTGGGATTAAAGAATTTTAATAATCATATTATAATATGTAGAAAATTCTGTGAAAGGTAATTTTGGAAATGGCGTCGAAAAAGTCAGAAAAAATTTCAATTGTGTATTTAAATATAAAGATCAAATATTTTTTTTCACTGTTTAATTGTATTTTATATTGAATATTAAACTTTCAAGGTACGGTTAAATCACTAGTGACTAAATGGGATTTATAGGTTATTTTTTAATTGTGAAGTTTGAAAAAATTGAGGTTGACGTTTAGAGGGAGCAAGTTTGACCCTTCAATAATCAACTGTAATCATTTATACGTATTAGTTTATATTTTTACGTCTCCGTTCGTTAGTTGATTTTCCGTAACTTCGTTCCCACGAAACTTTAGCGACACAAGTCCTTTCTTTACAAAACTGGTTTATTCTTTCCGAATATAACTTTACCGATACACTTATTTTCAACAGTCGCTCTATAACAAACGCTATAACAACGAACTTCAACAATACTTTCTGACTGCAGTTCAATTACTCACTACCTACACACATTGTCCCGTCACGTTGTGAGCGTCTTATATATATACCAGACTAACATATATCTAGTAAATGCTAGGGCATTCACGAAGGAACAGGATATTTCTAGAAAATAGGTGGCGTGACATTAGTCACGTGACCTCGCTGACGCAACAATATCATTGAATGAGAATTTATAGTCAGTTGTTTGGCGTCAGATGTTTGTAGCCAAAGAAATTTACACACAAAAATAAGTGACGTTTCATGACATTTAGTATGCCTTAACATTTCTCGGACTGAGACATACATTACTTTATATTTTATTTACACTTTCATTAATAATGTATGTCTCTTATTATTTTTTACGAATATAGTAATTTTAATAGCGCTGGATAGATGGCGCTACAAACTATTGGATTAAAAATTGTGTGTGGTAGCGTTACTTTGTGCCATGTATTAAAAGTTTTCTCGGGAACACGACATAGATATAATTATAACAAGTAGCTGACTGTGAATGCTGAGTTCCAAACAATCTAAAAACAAACACCAAATACAAAAGTTTACATTACATTAATATCAATATGTATAATAATGAAATAATTGGTGCAACGTAAATTTTAAAAACAGAAAAAAAAAATGTAGATCATATTGTTCTGGAAAGCTTGGAGAAGTTCTGATTAGTTCATAACCTTACGAAGGCAAGGCTTCGTGATGTCTGTTGATAGTTCGGTTTATAACCTTACGAAGGCAAGGCTTCGTGAAGTCTGTGGACAGTTCGGTTTATAACCTTACGAAGGCAAGACTTAGCTAAGACTGTTGATAGTTCGGTTTATAACCTCACGAAGGCAAGGCTTCGTGAAGTCTGTTGATAGTTCGGTTTATAACCTTACGAAGGCAAGACTTAGCTAAGACTGTTGATAGTTCGGTTTATAACCTCACGAAGGCAAGGCTTCGTGAAGTCTGTTGATAGTTCGGTTTATAACCTTACGAAGGCAAGGCTTCGTGAAGTCTGTGGACAGTTCGGTTTATAACCTTACGAAGGCAAGACTTAGCTAAGACTGTTGACAGTTCGGTTTATAACCTTACGAAGGCAAGGCTTCGTGAAGTCTGTGGACAGTTCGGTTTATAACCTTACGAAGGCAAGGTCTTCGTGAAGTCTGTGGACAGTTTGAGGATGCACTTCGATATCTAAATCTGAGTGTAGAATTACCCATCTGAAGAGTACGTTTCTCTCGGTGTGAAGTAGTAGTATAGAATATTGTCTGGAAGATATGTCACTGTATAGCTTGTATAGAATATTGTCTGGAAGATATGTCACTGTATAGCTTGTATAGAATATTGTCTGGAAGATATGTCACTGTATAGCTTGTATAGAATATTGTCTGGAAGATATGTCACTGTATAGCTTGTATAGAATATTGTCTGGAAGATATGTCACTGTATAGCTTGTATAGAATATTGTCTGGAAGATATGTCACTGTATAGCTTGTATAGAATATTGTTTGGAAGATATGTCACCGTATAGCTTGTATAGAATATTGTCTGGAAGATATGTCACCGTATAGCTTGTATAGAATATTGTCTGGAAGATATGTCGCTGTATAGCTTGTATAGGATACTGTCTTGAAGATATGTCGCTGTATAGCTTGTATATAATATTGTCTGGAAGATATGTCACCGTATAGCTTGTATAGGATACTGTCTGGAAGATATGTCGCTGTATAGCTCGTATAGAATACTGTCTGGTAGATATGACATATAAAATATCTTGTAGCTATGTCACTGTACAGAATATTATATGGTATATGTGCCATTTAATAGCAGATATAAAATATCTGGCAGGTTCGTGACTGTAAAGTTCAACTAAAATATGTGGTTGATATGTCATGTGTTTTATAATCATGTTTGGTAGCATATCTTGTCGTCATTACTTGAACATTTCTTTGTTCAGTTCTCGGTGAACAAATCTTTACGTGTTTTATAATCATGTTTGGTAGCATATCTTCTCATAATTACTTCAAAGTTTCATGTTCGATCTGTTGAGATTGCAAAAACTTTGCAATAATATATGATGTAATATGGATACAGTGCTACTCTACTAGTTTCATTGTTTAGCGAATATTCTGAAAAAAAATTCACATGTTTGGTTGGTTGAAATAGAATTTCAGTAGTGTTAGAAGAGGTTCGTGCTTGTCGCAGTTACTCTGTGATTGGTCGTATACCGCATTCACGCTCGATTCAAGATTAATAATACAGAAACACGGACTCTTTCTCGTGCAATCAATGTATGAGTCATGTTTTTTAAAATAGAACCCTACCTAGAATTTCATATAAGATTGAATTGCGTGAAATTAAACCTGTGTATCTTACAGTGTATTTATATGTGGAACGAAAAAAACCCATAAACTTTATTTGTCGCTAGAAACAAATAGATAAAAACATAAATACCGGTTTCGTATATTCTAGGATAATATTCAGTTTCTAAAGATAAGATACTTTCTAAGACATGTATATACAGCATTCAAATTAACGCAAGATATTCTACAAGTTCTCACATAATTTTATAAATGGAACAAATATGCATTTTCAGTTTTTTCTTACTTAAAATTGTCAGTATTCAAAAGCTACTTAAAGCGGCATCTAGTGGTAGGAAATTGAACATGGATCGGTATACAGCTTCTTTAAGATATGAATATATAGTAAGATGATCTGTCTGCACACGGAAGTTTTGCTGTAAACCCATTTATTCTGTATCTTTGGAATCAGAAGAATATAAACAATAAAATAAATTACGTTCAACCGCCTAAAACTTCAATAATAAAAGGTTTTAAAGTAATTTAAAATGTTATTTAACGAGCAAAGAGATTGTGTGTTACATATTTTCGAACATATATACCATTTAAATGCAGTATAAAACACGTAACGTTTTGTAAGTGGTGTTGAATCATGTTTTCTTGGTCGATAAGACCTATTTCGTGACTCACGCCAGCCAGTTCTTCCCACGCACGGGACTCCAGGTGTTTTAAACCCGTTCATTTTCAGTTATGGATTCAGTAATTACCCAACACGTTCAACAAAAACTTTCTCCATGATTCTTGGATTAAGCGCGGTTTCTCTTTAGTTGTTCTTCCAAAAAGTCTGTAAGGAAACATATTAAAATGAAAAGTGAACAAAGAAGGTTCGTCTTATCTTGCAGTTCTTCTCGAGAGTTACTAATCCAGATTATAAGTCACGCACGCGATCTTAGACTGTTTAAACTTAGAACTATTTTAGTTGAATAAACTTTACATAAGTGTGTAAATTCTGGAACATTAACTATGATAAATCAAATGAACAGATCCGTTAAGGACCGGGCATGGCCCACAGTGTAGAAGCATGACAGTGAATCCAACGGTCTTATGATCATAAAATCGTGTTTATATTTTGGGTCCGTGGATGTAATATAAAAATAACTATTTGATTAGAGCAGCTCAAGAGGTAACAGTGGGTGCTTTTGACTAGTTACGTTGATTACATTGCTGAATGACGTGGGTTATGTATGTGTATTATACATCATAGTTACCACCAGTAACTGTATATATGTTACCGTGATTACATTGCTGAATGACGTGGGTTATGTATGTGTATTATACATCATAGTTACCACCAGTAACTGTATATATGTTACCTT
>NW_013678169.1:6771-10855 GCF_000517525.1 Limulus polyphemus | reverse complement strand
GTAGATGTTTTAGATGTTCTGATATTGTTTTCTTTTATATTAGAGGAGTCTATTGTACTCTTGCTGTTGGTAGATGTTTTAGATGTTCTGATATTGTTTTCTTTTATATTAGAGGAGTCTATTGTACTCTTGCTGTTGGTAGATGTTATGATAATGTTTTTTTTTATATTAGAGTCTATTGTACTCTTGCTGTTGGTAGATGTTTTAGATGTTGTTTTCTTTTATATTAGAGTAGTCTATTGTACTCTTGCTGTTGGTAGATGTTTTAGATGTTATGATATTGTTTTCTTTTATATTAGAGGAGTCTATTGTACTCTTGCTGTTGGTAGATGTTTTAGATGTTATGATAATGTTTTCTTTCATACTTGTTTGGATCTGCAAAATATTTGCAGTTGTTTTCATGCCCTTTGCTTGAATTTTCCTTATCGTATTATTTTCATGCACACCATTTAAGCTATTCTATCTTGGAGGCATTATGTGATAAATAAGTAAATCTTGGTCTATTTGAAAAAAAATGTTATATGGCTAGACAAACAAATTCATGTAAATGTAACTTTATTTAATAAAACTACATTTAAAATAATCTATGAAGTAATGGTACTCATAATAGTGTACAGACAATGAAACAGTTATGAGCGTTCAGTGTATGACATGTTTTTATGAGTTGAAACAAAGAAAAATGAAGAATAAAACTCACACTAAAGGAAAAAGTAGCTGAAAGGTGTTTATAGCAGTCTGAAATGAAGCAAAGCTAAATTATTACACAGTAAAGTAAATGTAAAGCTGTAATGAAGGCAAACTTAGCTGAATATGCAGAAACATCTGAGTACGTGTTCACAAAGTGAGAAACATATGGTTTTGAACAAACAGCACATGTGTATTTTAAACCTAAATAAGTTGAGAAAGCCTATTAAAATTTGTATTTAGTGTAATGTTAATTTTTTTGAAATACTTTGCAAATAAAAAAACCTAAAGTTTAAATCGAAGCATGTCGTCTAGTGATGACAATGATATTGTGTCAGCACGTAGCATAGTCGTTGCATTAAAAAGTTTGAATAAGCAAAACACGGGTAAGGTGATTCTGAATGGAAAAGACTGTATGTAATCCCAACTCCATGGACAAAGACCATTCTAACAATATGAGATTTGTAAGATCTGATTGAGAAATTGGCAAGAAAAGTTCCAAACAGACAAATGCAAGCAAATTGTTTCTATAGATTGGAGGAACCTACCATACTCTTGCTATTGGTAAATGTTTTTCATGTTATGATATTTTCTGTTATATTGAAGGAGTCTGCCATACTCTTACTATTGGTAGATGTTTTTTGTGTGTCCTCTGATGGAATAGCAGTAAGTTTACAGACTTACAATGCTAAAATCCAAGGTTGGATTCTCCACAGTGGACATAGCAGATAGTCAAAAGTGGCTTTGCTCTTAAAACAAACTAAACTATTTTTATGTAAGTATATTGTTGTTGTTTCTTTCATTAAGGAAGTGTACTGTCCACTTGCTGTTGCTAGAGTTTTCTTTTATATTATGATGATGTTTGTTTTTCCACCAGAGGAGTCTACTGTGCTCTTGCTGTTGCTAGGTTAACAAATATTTTCACCCCAGACTTGTTTGATGGAACAGCAGAATGGGTAGTAAGGTAAGTATCTTTTTTTGTTGTAAACTATGCTTAACTATACAATTATTCTACTGTTATACAGTTTAGTATTCAATCACAGCTGTTTCTTTAACTTTTTAGTTTATGTAGGTGTAGTTTCATGATCAGTCATACTGGAATGTTTTAAGCTTGTAGCTCATTGAGCACTGTTTGTTTTGTAAAGTTACCATTGTTAGGTGTATATTAACACAAAATCTCTTGCGACCAGAAGCAAATGAGTTTCAGCCACGGGACAAGCTATATGAAATTCTGATAACTTTTTGTTGGTAGTATTGCATAAACCATTGAAAAGCCCAGAATCTGCTGTATCCAAATATGTAATCTATATGATGGTAATTTATTTTGGTCGGGAGTTATGAGACAGTTTTGCACCACTTTACCAGCCGTTGCCTCTCTTTTGATCCCTGAATCAAACTCTGAGATCTTTCATTGTCTGTTTGAGGTTTTTAGACCTTGTTCATGCTTATGATTGGTAGAAGGCTAATACTGCTAGTACTATGTTCCTGTTAGTACTAAACCTATTTTTGAGTACCACCACAGCATCTTTGGACTTGATAGATGGATTTGCTTCAATAAGGGCTGTCAAAAAGTCCATCATGATTGCATTCAGAGCGGCTGCACAAGATATAAGTCGAACATCTCGGAACATTCACTTGCAGTTAACCGGAGAAATAGTGGTGACTGCTGATGACATAACGAAGAGTAGCAAAGTTTGGCATGGTCAGTGGGGCTTGGAGTTATCTGATGAAGATCTGTTGATTTGGTCTGAAAACTCATGCAATGAGAGTGTGAATAAGAAAGAGGCTCACATAAGGAACCAATAAGTACTGTCTTTAACTGTGGGATTTCTGCTGATAGTGTGACCAGTTATAAGTTGGTCAGTTTTGTTCAATTTTGAAACCGTAAATATATTCTTCATATTCATTGTATGTTATGTCCAAAATAAGTTTCACCAAATTCAGATATTTTATGTCCAATCTCTGCCATCGAGGCACTTCTGGTTGAGGGAGAGATTCTGTGTTAAGTTCATTAATAATTTTTTGTTCTTCAGTTACCATTTTTTATCTACTTTGTGTTCAGCCTAATAGTATTGTTTGCACTTTGTTGAGCATTATTTTTCTTTAGAGTTACATTGTTAAATGTACTTTTATGTTCAGTCATAAATGGTTGTTTGTTGAAATTTATAGTTAATTCATTAAATGCTTTGTTCTTCAAAGTTACATTGTTAAGTGTACTGAACATTCCCAAGAACCAGACAACTTTTGTTATTAACAAATTGTTCTTTCCTAGATGTCAGACTTATGAAGGGGGTTTTGGTGGGGTTGTCTGGTATGGAAGCTATTAACAAATTGTTCTTCCCTAGATGTCAGACTTATGAAGGGGTTTTGGTGGGATGCCTGGTATGGAAGCTATTAACAAATTGTTCTTCCCTAGATGTCAGACTTATGAAGGTGGTTTTGGTGTGGTGCCTGGTATGGAAGCTATTAACAGAATTGTTTTTTTCCTAGATGTCAGACTTATGAAGGTGGTTTTGGTGTGGTGCCTGGTATGGAAGCTATTAACAGAATTGTTTTTTCCTAGATGTCAGACTTATGAAGGGTGGTTTTGGTGGGGGTGCCTGGTATGGAAGCTATTAACAAATTGTTCTTCCCTAGATGTCAGACTTATGAAGGTGGTTTTGGTGGGGTGCCTGGTATGGAAGCTCATGGTGGCTACACATTCTGTGGTTTTGCAAGTCTTGTACTTCTAGGACGAGAGAAACTGTGTGACGTTCACAAATTACTGGTAGGTGAGGTTTTGTTAGTAATTTCACTTTCTTCAGCTTAATAGAGTAATTGTTTATTTTACAGATGTCTTTAAAACAGTTAAGTTTTTCATATGTTTAAAATATTGAAATTAAATTTGGATATGAAGGTAGTTATAATCTGACATAAGACTGTTGGGTTTTGTAATACCTGTATTATTTAGTGTTGCTATAGGCATTCAAATGTAAAGTAGTAGTAAACACTTCAGTTTTATATTGCTAGAACATCATCTTCATTTTGTTTGACATCATATTTAATTACATACATGTAAGTCTTAATTGTCTGACTTAGAATTTGATTTGATACGATGATATTAAGTTGAGCATCTGATAATCTCAACCAGTGTGAGAGACAACTGAAGTAAGTTGCAGCTGAATGTTTCCTGTATCCCAAAGTTTATCTTGTCTCTGGGTTGTTGATATGCCAATGTTTCCTGTCTCCCAAAGTTTATGTTGTCTCTGGGTTGTTGATATGCCAATGTTTTCTGTATCCCAAAGTTTATGTTGTCTCTGGGTTGTTGATATGCCAATGTTTTCTGTATCCCAAAGTTTATGTTGTCTCTGGGTTGTTGATATGCCAATGTTTCATGTATCCCAAAGTTTATGTTGTCTCT
>NW_013678169.1:0-5983 GCF_000517525.1 Limulus polyphemus | reverse complement strand
CACGACTTTCACTAGAACTGTATGTGAGGGTTTGATTATATCTTTATTTATGTAATTTTGAAATGTAGTATTGAGAAACTGGTGTTCTTAAATAAATACTATTTTTTCAATAAAGAGTAGAACTTTTAATATATAAGAACATTAAAGTTTATATCAGTAAAGTTTTGAGCTCTGTACATTGAATCATTTTGATGTAATGAATTGTGTATGACTAAATAGCACAATCCTAACACTTTTCCCATGCAGTATTTCCCAGAAAGAAATCCTTCTTTTTTATAAAATGTTTACTTTTTCAAATTTTTTTAATGAAGGAGGTATGAATATTATGATTAGTTATTAATAGCACAAACAGCTGCCCATTGAGCAGTGTGTCTGGTAGTAGAGATAATTGTAAAGTTGTCAGATGATGTATTAAAGAAGTAAGATAAAAAAATCTTGGAATGTTTGGTAGTATAGAGAATTGTAAAGTTGATATTTTAGCCATGATAATAAATAAAGGATTTGGTTGTATTTTATTTGTTCAGATAATCTCACGACCAGTATGGAGCACTGGTTGTTTAACCAAACTGCTTTACAAGAATATTTGTTGATTTGCTGTCAGAACACATCTGGAGGCTTGATTGACAAACCAGGAAAGTATGTATAGATTGAAATCACATCGATATTAATACAGAATGGTACACTGAAGGTCATTAAAACACAAACATTGATATTAATACAGAATGGTACAATGTTTTAATGACCTTCACAAACATTGATATTAATACAGAATGGTACTCTGAAGGTCATTAAAACACAAACGTTGATATTAATACAGAATGGTACTCTGAAGGTGATTAAAGAGAATTTTAAGATGATAATGCAGCCATCACTTTTCTAAGTAGTATCGTGGGCAGGCCACGGCCTAGTGGCTAGCATGTAAAGTGGCAGAGTATGGTTGATATACTATTACATTCTATTCTTCTTGAAAAGCCATAAGGGACTGAATAAACAGTTTAGTGTTAAAAAAATACAATCTACTTAACAATAATGTATAATGACAGATATAATATGATCTTGAGTTGCATTCATGCCATAACAATTGTTGGTTAAATAGGTTTCTATATAAGGTTTTATATTAATAATTTGGTAAACCAGTGGAAGCTATATCAAAAGCATGTTAATACCTGAAAGTTGGTCAACTCTATCTTCTAATACTTTTTATTTGGAAAACATTTTGACCAGTTGACTTTCTCCATAAACAGGTGAAACAAGTTTTTATCAGAAACCCATTAACCCTTTCCAGACAGGGCATGGGTGAAAGGTCATGTCATCGCATTTGTTGACTCTCATACAAAATTTTATTGAACTACTATTTCACGAATTTATGTCAATAAGTTTGGTGTCAAACTGTGTGTTATAATTCATCTTTTAATATTATACATTATTCAATTTGTTAATTTAAAAATAAATATAAAAACAGATAAATTTTGATTTTTGTGTGTCACGTGGTATGCTGAATGCAGCACTGATTCAAATTAGATGTTTGTGGTATCAAAATATTAAGTCTGTAACTTCATATGAATTAGGAACTTAAATTACCAATATTGACAAGCTAGAGTATAAAATAAGAACCTCGTATCTTTTCTATTTTCTGAAATATCACTCATGTACTGAATCAAACACAGTGGCCCCACTCACCACTTTACATTTTTGGAAACGGTTCCTTATATTAATTTACTTCAATATATGACATGTGAATAACCAATCAAAAGCTCAGAATGTCCTCCTAGCGACTTTCTCAGCCCTTTTAAATTCTTAAGATGCCAAGATTTCAAGTAGGTAGGTTGTGTCTTCAGTCTGCTCAAAATTTCATATTTTTCTAGAACCAAATGCAGCTTAGTTCCTAAACTGAATAAATTACAGTGAAATTATGTGGTAGTAATTTATGATTTTTTTGTTATTTCTATATATATATATATATAAAACCTACAAAAAAATTATTTTGTTTTACATCCTCCACGTGCAAAAGTTTAAAAGGCTTAGCAACCAATGTCAAGCAGCAACCGAGTACAAAGTTTGTAATTAGAAGAGATAATTGTTTGTTTTACTTCTTTATTTACTGTTCTATGTTTTAGGGAAAATAGTTTAAGGACTTATTTGAAAATAGTACTAATCTGTATACATACAAAATGTATAAGAATTGAAATGTGACTGTATTTTACAAAATACTAGTCTACTAAAACACAGCCAAGACAAATTACTTTGTAAAGACTAAAGGTTAGTTTTATATTACTAGATACAGTAACATGAGAGCACATGTGCCACGTCATTGTAACCTCTGTATTGTTAGCCAGGCACGGCTGAAAGGTCAACATAATAAAAATAATAAATGTATAATATTATGAGATTTAAGCTATCTAGTCTAAACATTTATGGTTTTGTGTTATAATTTCTGTTCATTCTAGAATGAAAGAGGCATAATTTATATTTATTTCCTAATTTTTTATGGTGGTTACAAGATCGGCCAAATCTACCGAACCCGTACAGAGATTAATTACTGAAAATAACAGATAAAATTAAAGTTTTTTCTTAAGAAACGTTTGGTAACTATCTGGACATTATAAAGATTTTGCATGTGAAGTTTGAAAATTTTCTGATGCATAAAAATATTTTAAATCTTAAAATGAAAATTACTTTGCATGTTGGATAGGTAACAAGAGAAAAGAAAAATAGACATGAGAAAAACGTTGCGTAACAAACTTTAAGACTTAATAAAAAGATTTGCATATGAAAGCATTGTAATGTTTCACTGATAAACTGCCAGATTTTGTTAACATTTGCTTACTAATTTAAAAGTAGCATGAAATCTATAACAAGCACAAAATGGTTACAATGTTGGTCCCAGGGATCAAGCCTGTGCTGAAAGAGTTAAAGATCAATTGACTGATTACGTTTTCTCTTGTTGTGTTTTAATGACAAAAAGTTATTATAAAAACTGAAAGATAAAGTCTTTTGTAATAATGGCTAACTTGTTTTCCATCTAAAAGTATAATTTTTCATTTGTTATTAAGTAAAAATGTACCAACTACTTCTTGTTTGTCAACAAACAGACCTAGAGACTTCTACCACACCTGTTACACTCTGAGTGGTTTATCTATAGCCCAACATTTTGCTGGAGGTCGTATTGGTTCCGTTTGTGTCGTTGGAGACAGAAACAATGAATTGGTAAGTTTCTTTTATGGCCCAGCATCTTGCTGGAGGTCATATCTGTTCTGTATATGTCGTTGGAGACAGAAACAATGAATTGGTAAGTTTCTTTTATGGCCCAGCATTTTGCTGGCATATACAGAACAGATATGACCTTTGTTGGAGAAAGAAACAATGAATTGTTAAGTTACTTAAGTAAGTAGCCTAGCATTTTACTGGAGGCTGTATAGATTTCATGCCTGTCTTTAGAGACAGAAACAGACAAGCTTCTTACCCATATTTAAGGTCTGTTCTGTTGCCCATCTAGGTTACTACCTATATTATGATTTGTTTTTTTGCCAGTGTAGGTTCCTACCTACATTAAAGATCTGTTTTGTTGCCTCAGTAGGTTCCTACCTATACATAAGATCTGTTTTATCACCTCTGTAGGTTCCTACCTATATATAGGATCTGTTTCGTTGCCTACTTAGGTTCCTACCTATAGATAAAATCTGTTTTATCACCTCTGAAGGTTCCTATCTATACGTAAGATCTGTTTTGTCACCTCTGTAGGTTCCTATCTATATGTAAGATCTGTTTTGTCACCTCTGTAGGCTCCTACCTATACATAAAATCTGTTTTATCACCTCTGAAGGTTCCTACTTATATGTAAGATGTGTTTTGTTGCCAATGTAGGTTCCTGTTTATATTAAAGATATGTTTTGTTGCCTCTGTAGGTTCCTACCTATATATAAGATCTGTTTCATTGCCTACTTAGGGTCCTACCTATACATAAAATCTGTTTTATCACTTCTGAAGGTTCCTACCTATATATAAGATCTGTTTTGTCATCTCTGTAGGTTCCTACATATATATAACATCTGTTTTATCATCTCTGTAGGTTCCTACTTATATATAAGATCTGTTTTGTTGCCTGTCTAGGTTCCTACCTATATATAAAATTTGTTTTGTTGCCTGTTTAGGTTCCTACCTATATATAAGATTTGTTTTGTTGCCTGTTTAGGTTCCTACCTATATATAAGATTTGTTTTGTTGCCTGTTTAGGTTTCTACCTATATATAAGATTTGTTTTGTTGCCTGTTTAGGTTCCTACCTATATCTAAGATTTGTTTTGTTGCCAATGTAGGTTCTTGTTTATATTAAAGATCTGTTTTGTTGCCTGTTTAGGTTCCTACCTATATCTAAGATCTGTTTTTTTGCCTCTGCAGGTTCATACCTATATTAAAGATCTGTTTTGTTGCCTGTTTAGGTTCCTACTCACCCAGTTTACAACGTTACAGTTGAAGTAGCCATTAATGCCTGTGAGTACTTTAGCCAATTTACTGTACCAACAACGCAACATTAAAGGATGTGGTGATTTTCCTGCCAACTTATTTACGTCTCGTGTAGTTCACTTTTGTATTCACATTTTCTTTAATAAGAATTAGGAAACATTGTATAATTTCTGGCTAAATTTACACAACATTGTCATGAAATAAAAAGGAATGCACTGATTCATTGAGTTATTCGTATTTCTTTATTATTAGAGCATTAAAATAATATTCAGAACATCGAAAGACCCAGTCACAGTATTAGTTTATTAAAGGTAAAAGTTGAAATGTACAACAATAAAATTGTTTGCTTCTTCTTCCTAAGACTTTCAATAAATAATTATTTTATAAATAAAAACATGCCTATTATAATTACTTGTTATAATTGAGCAGACTAAAAAATTTATAACCAAGGTCTATTAAGCTATTCCGTTAACTATTAAAGAAACTGATCATATAACTTAGGTAGGTTAGTGTTGTTAACATTATTAACAAGTATTCCACTAGGTATTAAAGATAGTGATCATATAATTTAGGTAGGTCTGCGTGGTTAATATTATTAACTAGTATTCCACTAGGTATTAAAGAAAGTGATCATATAATTTAAATAGGTTAGTGTGGTTAACATTATTAACAAGTATTCCACTAGGTATTAAAGAAAGTGATCATATAATTTAAATAGGTTAGTGTGGTTAACACTATTAACAAGTATTCCACTAGGTATTAAAGAAAGTGATCATATAACTTAGGTAGGTCTGTGTGGTTAACATTATTAACTAGTATTCCACTAGGTATTAAAGAAAGTGATCATATAATTTAAATAGGTCTGTGTGGTTAACATTATTAACAAATATTCCACTAGGTATTAAAGAAAGTGATTATATAATTTAGGTTAGTCTGTGTTGTTAACATTAGTATCAAGTATTCCACTAGGTATTTAAGAAAGTTATCATATAATTTAGGTAAGTTAGTGTTGTTAACATTATTAAATAGTATTCCATTAGATATTAAAAAAAGTGATCATATAATTTAGATAGGTTAGTGTGGTTAACATTATTAACCAGTATTCCACTAGGTATTAAAGAAAGTGATCATATAATTTAGGTAGGTCTGTGTGGATAACATTATTAACTAGTATTCCACTAGGTATTAAAGATAGTGATCATATAATTTAGGTAAGTTAGTGTTGTTAACATTATTAACTAGTATTCCACTAGGTATTAAAGAAAGTGATCATATAATTTAGGTAGGTCTGTGTGGATAACATTATTAACTAGTATTCCACTAGGTATTAAAGATAGTGATCATATAATTTAGGTAAGTTAGTGTTGTTAACATTATTAACTAGTATTCCACTAGGTATTAAAGAAAGTGATCATATAGTTTAGGTAAGTTAGTGTTGTTAACATTATTAACTAGTATTCCACTAGGTATTAAAGAAAGTGATCATATAGGTTAGGTAAGTTAGTGTTGTTAACATTATT
>NW_013678168.1:5441-11041 GCF_000517525.1 Limulus polyphemus | reverse complement strand
TTGTAGTCCGAGGCTCCCTTGATGTGAATTTAAGTCTCTACAACAGAGGTTCCCAAACTCTTGTAGTCCGAGGCTCCCTTGATGTGAATTTAAGTCTCTACAACAGAGGTTCCCAAACTCTTGTAGTCCGAGGCTCCCTTGATGTGAATTTAAGCCTCTACAACAGAGGTTCCCGAACTCTTGTAGTCCGAGGCTCCCTTGGTGCGAGTTTAAGCCTCTAGAACAGAGGTTCTCAAACTCTTGTAGTCCGAGGCTCCCTTGATGTGAATTTAAGCCTCTAGAACAGAGGTTCTCAAACTCTTGTAGTCCGAGGCTCCCTTGATGTGAATTTAAGTCTCTCGAACAGAGGTTCCCAAACTCTTGTAGTCCGAGGCTCCCTTGATGTGAATTTAAGCCTCTAGAACAGAGGTTCCCAAACTCTTGTAGTCCGAGGCTCCCTTGATGTGAATTTAAACCTCTACAACAGAGGTTCCCAAACTCTTGTAGTCCGAGGCTCCCTTAATGTGAATAAAAAGTTTGAGGCCCCCAACCTATAACTTTATCAAGGTGATTGAAAAACAATAACATCTACTTTCAACATACTGTATCATTTAATTAATTCAACATAATCTTTATCGGCTTATTGTTTATTTAGAATTGAAATTAATTCAGCATCTTTATTTTTGGCCCATTTCTTGTCGGCTCCCACTTTGGGAAACACTGCTCTAGAAAAACAACCAGAATTTACTAAAATCTGTACGAGATACAATTTTCTTTCATTGTTTGTAAGCAGCAATAACATAAACAGTGACTAAAAAAATAGTCTCTCTAGAGTCGGTGTTAGAAAGATAAGCCATACATTTTCACTGAATATTTATAATTGTAACTTTTACTAGTACTTTTTAACAACTTCTGGTCAGAAGAAAGATAAACTTAACCTAGTAAATAACATAGCTAATATAACCATGGGAGCCCTCATGAAGAGGCATCTCCCCCCCCCTTACATTTCACAAAACATTGCGCGCATTACGATGTAAACTTAACATCGTAGTTAAATTAACTATTTTAGTAATTTTTATTAAAACTGTAAATTTATGTTTGCGTTTAAGCACACACATAACACACATTCTTTCAGTCTGTCGACTTCCACTGTAACACCTGATCCCCCCACATACGTGTCCCCCCATGAATACAACGGTCAAAACAGAAAGTATGAAGTGTTACGAAATAACAACTTAAAACGATTGGAATACGATGCTTAATCTAGGCGTTCAGTCGTAATCCGATTAAAATCTCGTGAAATTGCGTAGCTTACGAGATTAGAGATAGTCCTAAATCTGTATACTAAGTTAACAATGTAAGTTAAAACTCTTAGCAACACTATCAAGCCATAAGATGTGATAGTTTAGTGACTTTCCACTTTCTGTAACTCGGACTGTGGTAATTCAAACATATTTACAGCGGATGTGCTCTACTGGACTCTCAATTAACGTACCAAATAGACAATCCATTCATTGAGTTTCTTCCTATATTTGTTCTTCACATCAAAAGTAGGGAAACTTTATTTGATAGAAAAACATACTTAACTTTTATGGATTTTGTTTTTTTAAATTTGGTACACTGATAGATCTTTACAACCTACAATTAGGTGTCACGTTTCGCCTAAATATAAACCATTCCTGCAATATTATTAAACAAAAAACAGCTGAATTTTGATCAAAATTTTTGTGCACGCCTACGCAGAAAGTCACGTGAGTTTTCGGTCTAAAATGTTTACTACAGTTTCACCTAAGAGAAAAAGTGGCCCGTGTTTAGTTTTTTGTCATTCGGATTAAAGTCGGCTGATTTATAGCAGCAAAAACTATAGTGTGAAAGGTCTTGCAAATACACAAGTATTGGTCAGGCCAAGCAAATCAGATTAGAAGTTTCTAGTTCAAGTTTTCAAAAGAATCATATGGGTGGACGGTTATTATTCATTGTCAACTTTTAAACACAAATTTGTTAAACTTTATGCAATTCTTCTTATTAAAGAGCGTTTTGTGCCACGTGATATTACCTTAAGCAATTAGCGTAAATAATGATGCTTGATAGGGCTGTATGCGGGTGTACACAAGAAACTGTTAATCTAGATTCCATGGCGTTACTCTCAAGGAAGTTATTAAAATGTTTTAGAAAGGAAAACTATCATCATATATTTTAAAGAATCTAGTTGGTTCTGTAAAGTAACGGTCTGTTCCGAATAACAAGGTTGCGATCCTAAAGCTAATATTGGTTACTATCGAGTGTCACTTTCTAACTTGCTGTGTATTGACAAAAAGTCATGATATCTGATCAAAAACACCTTAGGTGTGAAAAAAGGTACGGCCTAAAAAGGATTGAGTGTGTGACTACAAAAATGAAACCAAACTGGTAGCTACATTTATAACATTGATAAGAATTTTGCTGTAAATATTCATTCATTAATTAGCCAGGCCGAGTATTTTGTTTCACCCACTATCATGCCCAAAGTTGTTTTTGATACACGACTTATAAAACATAAAACTAGTTGTTTGATAGTAAAATTTGGCCGAATACCGGGTACCCGGTCACTAAGCTTCGGCCGGGTGTCAACCGAGACTGGGTTCTCCCCCCTTGTTCCCCCCAAAAAAACACACACACATACATACAAATTAAAAACAAAATTAACGTTTATCACATTTAACCAAATAATCACCAACAAAACATTCAAGTTTTACTTTCAACTTTCAATACCTCGCCCCACCTTCCCCAGAAATCACCTTCTCCAGCCATCCTGTTATTAACCCCTACTGTTCTCTGAATCCCAGAAATCATCTTCTCCAGCCATCCTGTTATTAACCCCTACTGTTCTCTGAATCCCAGAAATCATCTTCTCCAGCCATCCTGTTATTAACCCCTACTGTTCTCTGAATCCCAGAAATCATCTTCTCCAGCCATCCTGTTATTAACCCCTACTGTTCTCTGAATCCCAGATTTTCAGCGGGCGGTCAGTTTTTGTTGCTCGGAACACGTTATTATTATAACTAAACCAATCAACGACTATAACTTTCAGTACCGCGTTAGCTGCCACAAAGATTCGGGTTTAGATGTCTAACTTCAACACTCGGCTTGAGCCAAGTATTACCGAGTAGCCCAATACCCGGCAGGGGCCGGGTACCCGTGCATCATTATTTATCATTGCTGTAACAGTGTACCAAATGTATTAATTAGAATTATTTACTAAAATCAATTATTTGCCTTTGTGTTAAATAAAAATCTAACGAAATAAATATATTGTTATTGGTCTAGCAAAAGATGAAAATAAGATATTTAATGACAATATTTTACAAACTCAATTGTATGCGACATAAATTTCTGATTTTTCTCGATCATTAGTTATGTAATAATACAAATATTATTAAATAATTGCTTTGAATACTCGGATAATATTTTAACCAACCACAAATATTAAACAATACAGTGCAGTTGCGGCAAAATTTCATCACTAAACTTGGATATTTGTCACATACAGCTGAATGATTTGTTAGCATGCGCTAGAGAAACGTAACTCCTCTGAACGACGTTCAAGCACAACAATACGGCATCTTCCCGACAGTAGAATCAACACGTTAAAAAACAGATGTCTCTATATGCCAAATCGGCTGTTAAGCCTTAAATAAGAACACTATTTATTTAACTAATAAAAATTTATATATAACGAAGCGGTGTCGCAACTATCAAAGTAAATACAAATAGCAATATACTTTTTAAAGACTCACCTCATCTTCGCTGTCGCTATCGGCCATTTTCCTATTTTGTATTACAGAGTCATCTTGTGATACTTATAATAACTAAACATTTTATTGTGTCTTATTAATTAAAGCTATGTTAAACACGTCTAAATACAAAAGTAAAAATATTGCTACGTATTTGGTTTTAGAGACTAACAGAAAACTGCCTATCCATACTAGCGGGTTATATGTAAAAGAAACTATGCTATACAAACAAGCTAAATAGGCAAAGACGATATAATACGCATGCGCTAAAGGATCAATCGTCACGGAACAAACTGATGAGGTAATTTAACAACCAAGCCTCATACGAGTGGCTTATTGTTTTCTTTATTTATTATTAATTATCTGATGCGCGTTAAATACAACAGACATACATAATGATCGAAATTCAGTGTCACTGTTATTATAAGGTTTTATTACGGTTTCCAAGATGTATATGAATGTCATAAAACAATCTAACGAAGTAAGTATCCATTCACACACACAAAGTATTTAACGTTTCGTTCTTGATGTGTGTGTGTGTGTACACATATAAACAAAACCAAAACGAAGAGAAACAAATACTTTTATTTCTTGCTTTTAAAGTTCGTATGTCATGCTGTGTTGTAGCCAACAGATTGCATAATCCTTCTTGTGATTCATGGCACGCACCCGTTTTACTGACGTCACGACAGTACAAATTGCAACGTTAAGCGTTCCTTATGTGACGTCATTTTAATGTGTACTGAGTGACTGACTGAAAAAACACTACTGTAAGCGGTGCGAGTGATTAAAACGGGTGACCCCTCCAGATGTCCTTCGATCCCCTTTCGGGGAAATAACAAGATTTAGTGTCTATGTGCCATGTAATTCCTTCCTGAACCTCTGATCACACCGGCTTCCTATCGGTAACAAATGAATAGTTTCGGTCCCAAGGTTTTTCACCTCAGCCCTTGGGGAACCAGGGATTTCCCGAAAACCCCTTCTCCTAAACCGATGGGTTCACCCATTTCTAAACGGTACAACTTTTCACCCAACCCCTTAGGGAACCCGGTTATTTCGCGAAAATACCTTTACGTGGATTTCTCGAAAGCGGACCCCGAATTTGACAATGATTTACATTAAAGCATGTAAATAAGTAGGCCTACTAATTACCGTTCGTAATTTGGTTAAAAAAAACAGTTAAATTTACATTATAGCGGTAATTATAATTAAATTGAAAATTTGCAAAACAGTAATTTAAGTATTAAATTTGGATTATAGCGGCACTGTAAATGTGGGCCATAGGCCCACGGGTTCGCTAGTATACATAGCTGATACTAAAAAAGTGTCTCGAAATAACTTTGAAAATGGCACGAAGATGAACCAGTTTAATTGTATTCAATTCGTTGACAGCTTATGGCGGATAGTTGGATTTTGTTTTTAATGTTAAAATAAGTACAATGTTTTGACCACTAGGGCGGTCATTTTCAAGTACTTGTGTTTGTACTGGTGGTCGAAATATTGTACTTATTCTAATAATATTAAGATCCAACTATCAACTGTAAACTGTTAATAAATTTAATATTACTATTCCGTGGGAAACTTAACTTGTATTTACTTTAATTGTATGTCGTATAAATATATATTTAATGAGTAGCTTAGGGCGTGAAATATTTTGAAATGAAAATATATTCATTAAACCCGAAGTTAATACACTTGACACAGGTCTATGTAAATCCTGAAGGGTTTATCGTATAGACGTTCTAGGTTATTTCCAACTGTGAAAAAAAAAGTCAAAATATCTATGTGTTTTGAGTCCGTTTTATTCCACCATAGAGTAACCTACATACATTAGGCTTCTCTGTCACG
>NW_013678168.1:0-4469 GCF_000517525.1 Limulus polyphemus | reverse complement strand
GTTTTATTCCACCATAGAGTAACCTACATACATTAGGCTTCTCTGTCACGTTTTATTCCACCATAGAGTAACCTACATACATTAGGCTTCTCTGTCACGTTTTATTCCACCATAGAGTAACCTACATACATTAGGCTTCTCTGTCACGTTTTATTCCACCATATAGTAACCTACATACATTAGGTTTCTCTGTCACGTTTTATTCCACCATATAGGGGAGGGGGGTCAGTCAGGTGCAGTGATGACCTCTTCCCCCCTCCTGTGTTGTTATATGTATATATATATACACACGAGGACCGGAGTCTGCATTTATTTGAATATTTCAACCGATCCCTTTTATTGGGCAATATCCATGTATGGTACACTGTTAACATTTTGTACGTAATTAACATTCACGATGTCAGAAAAACACGTAGGTTCAATAAGTCTTGATACAAAATGATAAAAACCATATAACCCGAGCACTTTCGAAAGGTGGACCTTTCTTGTTCAGGGGCAAACTGGAAATTAACATTTCACTAAAGTTAGGTCTGTGATATAGTCCTGCACACTATGGTTCCATTATTAATATTGCCCTTATAACTAAGTTATCCTACTAGTAGAGTATTTACATAAATGCCCATTTAATACACTTAATATTATATTGTAATGATAACTTGTGTAACTTCTAGCTGCAGGTGGCATATCCATTATAATTAAAGTAGGTATTTAATGGGGAGAGGTACTTAGGTTCACTACCACCGGGTTTGTCGTATCGGTTTATTGCACTTAGTAAGTCGTTTTTATACAGATTTTTACTGAAATATTTCATCATCATATGGCGGAGTTTGTCAGATATAAAAAGTTTAATCTCTTACCGTTACGATCAGCATCCTCTTAAGAAAAAAAAAGCAGACTTAAGCTAATAACTATAAGATTAACGCTTAATTTCGTCAAGGTTTAAAATCATCAGAGGAAGATCGCCCTGGCCTGAAACTGTTTAATATTAAATATTTTTACGACTGACTTTTGAGAAGCAATTCAATCGCATATTGAAATTCTGAAATAAATTTAGGATTGCCGTGTGAATAAAAAACATTACAAAATGCATACATATAATATACACTCCGCCACTATACGAGACCTATTCTTATGCTTTCTATTTGCCCTTGTCCAAGGTTACTGATGAGGGCTGGAATTCTCCGAAACCGGTATAACTCGGTTACAAATTGGAAAATACAATAATTTACTACGCCTCATATTAATTTTCTACTGTTCCATCAAATTTAAAACTATCTGAGAAAGGGCGTCCAGGCACTATATCAGTAAATGTTGATAACATTAAAACATCTATTTATCATTTTTATGGTACAATTCCCCCTTTTTTTTCGATTTTAATCGTACTACAGTGGTCTTTGACTTTTCATTAAAATACTTGACAGTTTACTAATATTACTATTATCAGTAATAATGCATAAACATAAAATAATTATATATATTAAAAAGCTGAAACCTCTGTAATAAAAAGTAAATAAATTAAAAAGTTCTTTAAAACAAATTTAGAAATAATTCTAATTCTTACCATATTTGTCGTAGCCTAACCTAGAGGCACAGTGCATAAAGCTTGCGAAGTTTAAATTTTCTTTCGACACGATCCATACATTTTTTTATTTCAGAACTTACCACCTTTCTCAAATCCATTAGGCCTAACTTGTATTTTAACTAATCTTAACACAAAATGTCATTTTGTAAAATAACATAGAAATTTGATAACCACTTTTATATTATAGACAACTCAAAGTACTATCAATAATTAAATTATCTAGGATAAGAACAAAACGTGGTTTTTTAGCCTTGCATATTCTTATAACCGCAGCATATTTTTTTATATTAAACATCAGTTACACACTACACTAAGTAAATATACTTGACACATCCACAGTTACACCGTAATGTTTTCTTCTCAATCAATGAATGCGGCCACGAACTACGATTCCTATAGAGGGAGTATCGGAAGCTTGGAACTGTTGTTTTTCGTGAAGTAACTATGAGGAGTAGGCATTATCTAACTGGTATATCACTATTCAATATTTATGTATTGAAGATACAAAATATATATACATGAACCACACACACACACACACACAAAAGGAAGCGCAATAAGACGAGCGCTTTTAGAAAATAGATCTTCTTTTTGTAAAGGTGTATGCCGCGCCCCTGAAAAATACTATCTATCGAAGGCGTGTGGATTAGACAGTTACTTTTTTGTGATCTATAGATATATAATTAATTGTGTAACAAATAAATATAGCAAATGAGAAATGAAAACCTGATATCAAAGAAGGTTGAACACGTGAAGCAGCGTACTTAATACAGAATACTTAAGTTGTTTAATAGTATAACCGATGACCGGGCATTTTAAAGACACCTGCGTCTTATAAAGGGGTTAATAAAAGCTTCCGATGTAACGAGTGAAATGCAAAGCGTACACTTCTTAACATTTCTTGTCACGCCTCAAAGAAACATCAGTTCCCTCAGCTTTGTTTGCGTTACTCCACTATACTTTCTTTATTTAATTTTCATATTATCCAAAAGTAGCATATATATTTTTATCTTTACACCTTCAAACACGAGCACATACATGCACCCCACTTAACCAGTGCGATAATTTTTTATTTGTCTGAATGGCTCTTAGATAGGAGAACTTCTATAAAAATGATATCGCATTGTAATGGTAAGTCATTAGCTGTTATTTGTAAGCTTTCTATTACCTGAAATTATGTGATAAATAATTTAAAAATTAGTGTGGTAAAAGACCAGTAAGAGGTTATTTTAACATATTGTTACGACAGCGGTAGTCACGTGACACTGGTAACACGTCATGATATTCTCGAAGGATCGGGGAACATCACGAATAATCCTGTATGTGCTAGGCGCCCTCTATTCCTTTATATAAGTGCGCGGGTTAACGTGAGACTAATCAATCGCAATTGAATTGCAGACAGGCAGAGATAAAGACGGACAATTGAGTCAAGCGCGTTTGTGATCGTAATTACGTGCGTGAATCATTGTGAATTATAGCATGTGTTTAAAGTGACTGTGGAAATTAAGTGTATTACAAAGTTGAATTGAGAAAGAATAAACTAGTTTTATTTAAGAAAGGACTTGTATCGCTAAAGTTTCATCCGAAAGAAATTATACGGGTAACTAACTAACGACCAGAGACGTAACAAAATGGTGTCAGAAGTAGGATAAAAAAAAGAAAAATGAAGATGGAAACGAGAAGCAGCAAATCAAACTACAGCTTAGCGGATTTGATGGCAGCAATACAAGAACAGCAAAAGAAACAAGAAGAACGAGAAAAGAAACAAGAAGAGAGATTACAGCAGTTGTTGGAGGAAAAAGAAAAAACAAGAAAAGAAATTACAGCAGTTATTGGGGGGAAAAGAAAAGAAACAAGAAGAGAAATTACAGCAGTTGTTGGAGGAAAAAGAAAATAAACAAGAAGAGAAATTACAGCAGTTATTGGAGGAAAAAGAAAATAAACAAGAAGAGAAATTACAGCAGTTATTGGAGGAAAAAGAAAAGAAACAAGAAGAACGAGAAAAGTGAATTAAATACATTAAAGGATGATTTACTGTATTTTACACAAGGATATTAGCCATCGACCTAATCATACTCAGGCAACGGGAAGCCCCTTCCAGACCCCGCAGCTAGATCCTAATGCAGACATCTTCAGTCCTGTTAGAAGTCACATCCCAGATATGAATGTCAGCAATAGGGGTGATCTAGTAAGAAGGAAGCAACAGTAATTCGATGGGAAGGCACCGTGGGGAGCATATAGAGCACAATTTGAGTAGAAAGCAGTATATCTGGCAATGAGCTTGAAGGGACAACCACTGGAAATACTTGCACAGTTGTCAGTAGACGGCAGGTACAACTATAGAGCACTGGTAGTGGCTCTAGAACTCAGGTATGGAACTCAAAATCAGTCCAAAGTCTACAGGGCTAGGTTTAGGACGAGAGTCTGTGCTAAAGGGAGGAGCCTGCAAGAGCTGGCACAGGACTTGGAAAGTATGGCACACAAGGCCTACCCAACTGCACCACCCGATTTCCTCAAGTTGTTGCTGAGGAATCATTTCGTAGATGCCTTGGACAGTCCACAACTGAAGATACAAGTAAAGCACGCACACCCCTCTACTATGCAGGATGCAATGGCCAGAGCTCTTGAATTTGAATCATACGTTAAGTCCAGCACAGAGGTACCAAGGTTGGAACAGTTGTCAGGATTCAAGGCCAGAAAAGGGCAGCTTTCAGAGAAGTTTTCTGGCACTGTAATAAACCTGGGCACAAGAGACCTCAATGCTGGCAACTTCAACACAGAGGAGATGCCACAGCAGGAAAGGCTGTTACCCAGAAAAGTTGTTGGAACTGTGGAGAACAAGGACATATGCGGAGCCAGTGTAAGAAGGATACCACCAATAAGTCAG
>NW_013678167.1:7394-10527 GCF_000517525.1 Limulus polyphemus | reverse complement strand
CCTGCTATTTTAGGGTGATGTTTTGAGTAAGCAACATCAGTAGTGCATGCTGTTCTACTGCAAGGTTCTGAGTAAGTAACATCAGTACTGTCTGCAATTCTAGTGAAGGGTTACGAGCAAGTAACATCAGTGCTGTCTGCTACTCTAATGTGAGGTTTTATATATGTTACGTCAGTACTGCCTGCTGTTTAAGATCCTGAGTCGGTAACATCAGTACTACCTGCTTTACTATTGTAAGGATCTGAGTAAGAAACATCAGTGCTGCCTGCTGTTCAAATGTGAGGTTCTAAGTAATAACGCAATTACTGCCTGCTGTTCTAGTGTGAGATTCTGCGTAAGTAACACTATTATCGCCTACTGTTATAGTGCAAGGTTATGAGTAAGTAACATCAATACTGCCTGATATTTTAGTGTGAGGTTCTGAGTAAGTAACGACAGTACTTCCTGCATTCTAGTGCGAGGTTTTAGATAGGTAAGGTCAGTAATACCTGCTATTGCAGTAGTGATGTTTTGAGTAAGCAACATCAGTAGTGCATGCTGTTCCTAAAATAGCAGGTATTACTGACCTTACCTATCTAAAACCTCACACTAGAATGCAGGAAGTACTGTCGTTACTTACTCAGAACCTCACACTAAAATAGCAGGCAGTATTGATGTTACTTACTCATAACCTCGCACTATAACAGTAGGCGATAATGGTGTTACTTATGCAGAATCTCACACTAGAACAGCAGGCAGTAATTGCGTTATTACTTAGAACCTCACATTTGAACAGCAGGCAGCACTGATGTTTCTTACTCAGATCCTTACATTAGTACGGCAGGTAGTACTGATGTTACCGACTCAGGATCTTGCACTTAAACAGCAGGCAGTACTGACGTAACATATATAAAACCTCACATGAGAGTAGCAGACAGCACTGATGTTCCTTGCTCGTAACCCTTCACTAGAATTGCAGACAGTACTGATGTTACTTATTCAGAACCTTGCACTAGTTTAGTAGGCAGTATTGATGTTACTTATTCAGAACCTTGCACCCGAAAGGTTTCCCGTGCAGTGAATCTCAAGTCATATTAATTGATTTCATTTAGAATCGTCTGAGAATTTTATTTTATGAAAATCATTTATCACTCTTCATGCCCACTGATTGCTTAGTGGATATTTCCTTGCAACTCTCAACAATAGGAAATATAAAGAGCTACGAGCTATAAATTGTTATAATACAAATTGTATTATTACGCAACATGTGTTAGTCTGTTTAAAACAAAATTTAATAATGAAAGAAAATTAGCACAACAGGTTTCTGCTTCAAAATTATAGCGTCGAGTGGTGATTATTTTGTTACTAAAATATTAATTTATTCGAAGTATTTAGATATATTTCTATAATGAATAGTAAAACATACACTAAACAAGTCTCCTTTAGTGGAAATATTTTATGGATGTAGAAAGGTACACTGAATATGTTTTGTATGATAAATGCAAACGACTTCCCATCAACATCTCAAAAACAAAATAATGCCGAACTCGTTTAATTAAGTTGTTAGTTTAACCCGTTAATCACAAGAATAGTTTGTTTTAGAGCAAAGCCGCATTGGACTATCTGCTGTGTCAATCACGGGAATCGAAACCCGAATTGCAGTTTTGTTGATGGAGTCAAACATGTGTATACAGACATGTATTTAAATGATCGAAAACAAATCCAGTGTGTGTAATCACGTACTTGGACAATGTGACCTAAGTATTACATCATAGCTGGTTGAAGTTTAGCGTTATTATATGACACACAAAATTTGTTAAGAGCAAAGTAAATATGAACCAATGGATTGTGGAGGTAATGCTTGAAAAGAAAAGAAGGATCAATATGACGTAACTGTACACACGTGCCTCCAATGATGATAAGTCAGTTAGTCAAGTCCTCACTCGAAACATTTCCCTCATACACATGAATTAGTTAAAATGGGGAAGAAATTATATTTGTTTGAACAATTATGACGGAATTCTTCTCTTCATTTCGGGCACTAACCGTTGTAGAAATATTTTTGTGTTCGGTAAACACATTTTATGCACTTCTTTGAAACGAAATACATTCAACATTGCAGCTATGGCAACGACGTCAGTGATTGTACATGGGTACACGAGAAATAAAAATCCAATTTGTATTGTTCATTATTGCAAATATTTGTTAGGCAAGAAATATATTTTTACAAGTTAAAGTTGTGTGTTTTACTTAAACATCATTTACATACAAGTGGAGGTCATGACATGCTTGTCTCATGTCAAGTCTAGCTTGTCAAATTGGTTCACCACTACAGTTTGGTGAGATTTAGTGTAAGTTGACATTCTCTTATAATACATTGAGTTACCGGCTCCACAGTCTTTGCTTAGACACTCTTTCTTTTTCAGGATACTTTTCTCTCCATTGACAGAAAACAAAGATTTTATTTCATACATACATCTCTTTATAAAACATCTTGTGAATTGTTCTTTTCCGATTTTCTTCAGTAATAGTTTCCAGAAACTACTGAACTTGTGAGATGAAAATCCTTTGTTTGCTACAGTTTAACTTTGTTCGGTTGATATTCCTTGTTCTTTATAGTATATAACTTTGGTCGAATGACAGTCCTTTTTGGACACTATTTAACTTTGGTTGGATGATATTGTTCGTTTCTTAATGCATTTCATTGTCGAAATAATTCTTATACAATATAATTAATATTATGAAATAAACAGCTTCTGTATGTTTTTTTAGAACAAACTACACATTGGAATATCACGATCCGTGGAGAATCGAACGCTGCATTTTAGCATTGTAAGTCTGTAAACCTACAATAAAATTAGCTTCTCTCTAGGTGTTTGTTGCATATATATGTATATTTATTACGCAATCCCGTTACCGGTCCCGGTTGTCAACTTATTGTCATAATGGATAATGTCTGTGGTAATAGCACCCAAATGCGTTGGAGATATCTCATCTATCAGACAAAATCCAAACTCCGATGTCAATCTAGTCAGTCGTCATGGAAAATCATTAATAAAATAATCAAATAAGGGTACGAAGCTGAATGCTTACACCTACAACGTCTCAGCTTCTACTGCCTTTCACTGTCTATAGCCAGTTGTGGGAAGGAAGT
>NW_013678167.1:0-6936 GCF_000517525.1 Limulus polyphemus | reverse complement strand
TAAATAGAAGTATAAAATATTGAATAGAACTAAATAGAACTATACGATATTAAATAGAACTATAAAATATTGAATAGAACTAAATAGAAGTATAAAATATTGAATAGAACTAAATAGAACTATACGATATTAAATAGAACTATAAAATATTGAATAGAACTAAATAGAACTATAAAATATTGAATAGAACTAAATAGAACTATACGATATTAAATAGAACTATAAAATATTGAATAGAACTAAATAGAACTATAAAATATTGAATAGAACTAAATAGAACTATAAGATATTGAATAGAACTATAAGACGTTAAATAAAAGTATAAAATATTGAATAGAACTAAATAGAACTATAAAATATTGAATAGAACTAAATAGAACTATAAGATATTGAATAGAACTATAAGACGTTAAATAAAAGTATAAAATATTGAATAGAACTAAATAGAACTATAAAATATTGAATAGAACTATAAGATATTAAATAAAACTATAAAATATTAAATAGAACTAAATAGAACTATAAGATATTAAATAAAACTATAAAATATTGAATAGATCTAAATAGAACTATAAAATATTGAATAGAACTAAATAGAACTATACGATATTAAATAGAACTATAAAATATTGAATAGATCTAAATAGAACTATAAAATATTGAATAGAACTAAATATAACTATACGATATTAAATAGAACTATAAAATATTGAATAGATCTAAATAGAACTATAAAATATTGAATAGAACTAAATATAACTATAAGATATTAAATAAAACTATAAAATATTGAATAGAACTAAATAGAACCGTAAGATATTGAATAGAACTAAATAGAACTATAAGATATTCAATAGAACTATAAACCCTACCTTAAAAGTTATTATATAGTTCTAACTCCCAACCTTCTTTCTCCCTTTCGCCTGAAGATTTATTCAAGTATAACACGGGAACGTCAAAACAAGCCCAGTTACTTGAAGTTAGTCTTTCCGTCCCGGTTATACTGAATAAAATTACTAGAAAAAATATTATTAGCTATTTATAAGATAAAGTAACTAACTCCCTCTATATTTTATTTATTTTTATAAGATATTTTCCTTAATCGAGAGTTTAGTTTCTAATTATTTATTTATTATTTCTAATAATGATTTGTGGCAACTCGGGGCATGATGGTCGTAAAACAAAATACGCGATTTGCTAGCTAACTAATGAATGAATATTTGCTGTAAAATTATTATCATTGGTATAAGTGTAGTTGCCAGTTTGGCCGCCAGTTTTGATATCATTCCTTTGAGTCACACACTCAATCTTTTTTTGACTGCACCGTTTTTTCACACATAAGGTGTTTTTGATTAGACATCATGACTTTTTGTCAATACACACCAACAAACAACAGCAAGTGAGAAAGTGACACTCGATAGTAACCAACATTAGCACTAGGATCGCAACCGTATTACTTGAAACAGGCCTTTACTTTACAGAACCAACCGGATTCTTTATAATACGTGGTGGTAGTTTTCCTCTATAAACCATGTTAATAACAAGATTAACAGTCTTTTCATCACCCGCAAGTAGTTAGGGTGGCAATATACGACTGGGAGTGTGACGTCATAAGTTTTGTTTGTTTAAAGTAAGCACAAAGCTACACGATGGGCTTCTGTGCTCTGCTCGATTACTTATCACGTTGCCCCCAGTGGCTCAGCGGTATGTCTACGAAAACTTACAACGCTAGAAACTGGGTTTCGATACCCGTGGTTATTTTGTACCTGATTCACCATTAATTAATTATTAACTTGCATATCATTTGCATATTAATAAATAATTAGTTAACTAATTACATATATTCAAGTTAATGATTTTTTAATTATAGGTAATGAATAAATTAATATTCAAATCAATAAATATGTAGCTATATAATTTGGAAAATAAAATAATTAATATCTAATTAACCTTTGTTAATTAATATTGATTAATCTGCATGTAATAATATCGAAGCCCTTGATGCAAGCAGATGTTTTTTCAAGAAATTAGGATGTTCTGTTTCTAACTATAAGCTATCATACAGTGGCACATTGATATGTTTGCAGACTTACAATGCAAGAAATCAGGTTTCCATACACGTGGTGAGGAGAGCACAAATAGCCCATTGAGTAGCTTTATGTTTAATCACAAATAAACTGTTATATAGGTTCAGTTCGCATGTGACTTTATCTATGGGTATCAATCAAATATATTATATTTTTCTTAATATATCATTTATAACGATTTAATTGTTATTGTCTTAACAAATTCCAAGAATAGTATGTTATAACAATTAATTGCTAAATAATTTTCAAGTCAGAAGATATTTTCCTCAGATATCAGTCTGTATTATGGAAACTATACTCCTACTTTTCATAAGTAGGATAAGTAATAATATCCAGCTGCACATCCTCAGAGCCCACTTAGTATGTGTGCAAAATTTCAGGATTCTAAGTTCTCTCCTCTTTGTGTTATGGTGGTCACAAACACAGACACACAGACATACCCTTTTACTATTATAGAAAGAAATCGCATTAGAATTAGAAATGCATCGTTTTCTATGTTGTTCCTTATATTACAAATATAAATCACATAGAGACAGACAGACACTCAGGTGCGCGCGAACGCGTTGTGCGCCTGGGTATCATTACTTATCCACTTATCTAAAGAAGTGGTTCCTTATATTACACACATAAATCACAGACAGACACGCACGTGTGTGCGTGCGTGTTTGTGTATATGTGACTGCCATACCTTCAAGAAGAAATAATCTAGAAACATAACATTTTGCACCCATACTAAGTGGACACCGAAGGTCTGCACCCGGATATTATTAGCTATCTTTTTAATGAGGCAATATAGCGAAAATCCACATAGAAAAGAAGTGGTTCCTTATATTACAACTTCTAATATATAGTAAAAGCCAGTGTGTTTTAGTAACAATGCATTCCAACAATGACTTTTATATCATGTTGCTTAGCAATAAAAGTATAACCTAATATTGTGGTTAAGAGGCTATGTGCTGAAAGTATAAAATAAAATGTATAAACTACAAAATTGGAATAAATATTTGTTGTTTTCTAATTTAGAGGCTCCGTTAATTAAAAGAGGTTTGTTTTTTATTATTTGCTTTTACTATTTAAGTTTAAGCTCGGAGGACAAGATAGAAGTAAATTTATCTTTATAAACAGACACATCCCATAAATGAGCAACAAAAGTAATAGGGTTATACTTTTATGCTAAATTGGGTTCAGAATACACACACTGACATAGTCATCTATAATAATAAAAGGGCGTGTCTGTGTGTGACTACCATAACTCCAAGAGGAAATATTCTAGAAACTTGAAATTTTGTACACATATTAAGTGGACCATGAGAATGCAGACCTGGGTATTATTACTTATTCACGTGCGGGCGCATCTTTTTAATGAGGCAAGCTAGCGAAAAACTACATAGAAAAAAAAAATCGTGACTGCGATAGCTCCAACGCGAAAGAGCCTGGACACCTGAAACTTTGCACCCATACTAAGTGGACCCGGATGGTATGCACCTGGGTATTATTACTTGACCAGGTGCGTGTGCGCAAGATGGCATATCAACATATCTCCGATAACATACAAGCTAGAAATTAAAAGGACGATATTTCAACCGCTGTTTTTTGTAATAACGAAGGAATAGAATGTCAAGTTACAATGCTAATCTTGATCTCATTGGAACTCCATCAATTTCATCATATATAATGTTGTTTAACAAGAAATAAAATTCATTTGTGACGTATTACAACAGTTGCTGGAAGCATACTTGATAAACACTGTTATATTGTTTTTATTCCGATATAAGTGATTCAGTGTTAGTTACATTATTTCTTCAAAAGGAATATTAATTTACAGAGACTGAAGATCAAAACCTGCATATAAATACTCTTATCACGCATTTATTTAAATAAATAGTCACTTAATTCATGATTATGTGTATCCTCTTTACATACTTTTTGATAACCACACAAAGTACCTGAGTGACAGTCTTGTGATGTTGTACTGAAATATTCTTCTTGTGTTATTGAAACATAAAATTTGTGTTAATATCACGCATTTATTTAAATAAATGGTCACTTAATTCATGATTATGTGTATCCTCTTTACATACTTTTTGATAACCACACAAAGTACCCAAGTGACAGTCTTGTGATGTTGTACTAAAATATTCTTCTTGTGTTATTGAAACATAAAATTTGTGTTAATAATTTTTCAGTATGAAGGATTAATCAAGCTACAATCTGGAATTGCTTGGATGCCCCAAAGCTAATCAACTTCAAAATCGACACCAAAATGTCTGTTTCATATTAACAATTATTATCACTGTAGTGTGAAGAAAGTTGATGTTATATCTAAATGGATGTAGAAATAAACAGTTTTTATACGTTGTACTCACAATTTCTTTTCATTTATTCATCATGACACTTAGAATTAAACAACTTCAAGAGTTGCTATGTGCATTACCTAAAACTACACGTAAACAGACTAAAGGAATAATAGCCGGAGCTAAAAATTAATTTACCTTGAGTATTTATGAATTTACTTTAAACGTTGTAAAGGATAACGTTCTCATGACGAACATACAAAAGCAGAAACTTAGACGATACCGGTCATTATTGAGAGAGTTGGCTGTCAAGAACACATCAGTTAAACAGTAAAGAAACTTGCTAATAGAGAAAGGATGGTTTTTACCATTACTTTAGCACCAATACTTTCATTATTTAGTAGTTTGACAGGACAGGCTATTGGTAAAGCTGCTGGAATTTAAAAATATGGTAAAACGAATGGTTCTTGTTACTGAAGAACTGGTACATTATCTTTATCAATCCAAAGTTTATGAATGACCTGTACATAAAGTATTGAACTCTATAGATAATGATATAAATTCAATCATACGAAATGATACATTACACATAGATGATAAAGCAAAGATGATAAACCAGCTGCAACCGACATCGGACCTTTCATTGACAAGCCATGGAACCCCTTTAAAATTAAGATGGAATCGCCGACTCATGATATCTTGAGCCGTCTAAGAATTAATATCGTTTGTTGTAAAGGGCATATTATTAATACGGTTAGAGACAAAGCGAATGGTAAAAATTTATATAAAAATAGACGACGTAGAAAATAAATACTAATAAAACCTTACAATCTATCTATTATAACCTTACACATCCTGCTAGTTTTGGTGGAGTACAGCCTTTATTTAGATGGCAGGTAAATCCGTAACTGTAAGTCAGGTTAAAGACTGGTTAAGTCGACAGGACACACACACTCTACTTAAACCAGTAAGATATAAGTTTTCGAGAAACCGAGTTATCGGTTCAGGGATCGATGAACAATGTCAGGCTGATTTGGTGGATCTCTCTAAACTAAGTCTATATATGTTTTTACTGACGTGTATTGACGTGTTTTCTAAATATGCATGGGTTGTTCCACTCAAGGATAAGAAATGTGCAACACTTATACAATCTTTGAAGCAATTTTTAAAACAGGGTCGAAAACCTTGTAAACTTCAAACCGATGCTGGAACAGAGTTTACTAATCGTCTCTTTCAAAGTTATCTCAAGGAACAAGACATTCACCTCTTTACTACACATAACGAAACAAAAGTGTCTATAGTAGAAAGTTTTAATCGCACTATTAAAACTAAAATGTGGCACCACTTTACTCATCATGGAACTTATAAACATATCACTGTATTGAAACATCTGGTTAGTGACAATAATCAGTCGTATCATCGCAGTATTAAAATAAGACCAACAGATGTTAATCACTCTAATCAGTCTGTGGTGTGAAAAATGTTTTACAAAGTAAAATTTCAGTTCAATGTAGGTGATCAAGTACATATTAATAAATTGAAGCGTCAATATAAGAAAGGTTACATATCTGGATCGACGGATAAAAATTTACGATTTACCAAATAATAAAAAGAAATCCACCAGTTTATAAACTGCAAAACTACCTCTGAGAAAAATTGAATGGAACATTTTACGAATCTGAACTACAAACTTATAAAGTTGCTTGATGACGTCTATGCTGTTGTAGAAATATTACGTGAACGTGGAAGTGGTAAAACAAATAATATTTTATAAAATGGAAAGGATATCCTGATAAATTTAATAGTTGGATCTCTCAAACAGATCTAAATCATCTGCCATCGTAAAAAAGATACGTTTTACTCTATTTGTCGTTATTCCACATGTGACGTTACCTAGTAACAGTTCTATGAATTATTTTGTTACTAATACTCTGACAAACTATATCACTTATTCTCTGAGATCTATCAATCTTGAAGGTTCGTGGGAAATGACTCTAATCGAATTACAGAATCCATACAGCTGGCATAACGTGCCTGACAGTACAGGATGGTTATTACACTTTCAGGCTCTCACTCTGCGACAATAATAAATTGTATTAGACTAGGCCATAACAGAGAACCTAAACAGTTAATTAGAATCTTAAACCAAATAGAAGATACACTTCTTAAACCCGACAATGAACTTGTGTTTACTTATGATTCGTTCACCCGAAAAGTAAGCGTGAACGTAATTGATGAAACCTCTATAACACTCGATCCTGTATTATCAGTAATACTTGAATTTGATAATAATCACACGATAACAGAGCCTACTACAGCTTCATATACTGTTAATATGCATGGTGGGTTTTATTCGTTCAATGTTTACTAAGATATTCTGGGGCCTAGAATTGTTGGTGATGCGTATGTATCTCTGATATGAATCGTTCAAGTTAAAAGTTAGGATGGAGACATGATCACTGAAACATTTACAAATACTCAGAACCTATCTCATTTGAACAAGGAAGAGTAATAGTAATGCTCCATCTTCACAATATAAGAGTTCTTTACTATCA
>NW_013678166.1:2846-10958 GCF_000517525.1 Limulus polyphemus | reverse complement strand
TAACACTGTTCGGGCCTGGCATAGTTAAGTTAGGGTTACTACTTACTAACACTGTTCGGGCCTGGCATAGTTAAGTTAGGGTTACTACTTACTAACACTGTTCGGGCCTGGCATAGTTAAGTTAGGGTTACTACTTACCTTTTCCTCATCATCATTGTCTTATCGAATTGAGAGAGTTTAGCAGAGAAAATAGCAAAATAAAAGCAACCAGTTATATTTGGAATATTAAAGATGGCGTCACCATCATGTACCTGCTCTTTACTCGGGTTGCAACAAAATAATTCTAGCTGAAAGAAAAAACATCTAGGAGATGTAGATAATGAATTGTTTTAAACAATGAATTTTCAGTGAAAACCTTCAATTTTATGTCTTTTATACATGCCTAATATCTTAATATATTTTACTTTTAAAATGATGGGAATTGTGTCAAATTTCTTTGTTTTATGTTTTAGCAAAGCTACTACAGCACCATCTGTGCTAGTTGTCCCTAATATACAAGTGATGGCTAGAGGGAAGGCAACTAGTCAACAACACCCACCGCCAACACTTGGGCTACACTTTCAACGACGAATAGTGGGATTGACCGTAACTCCGCCACAGCCGGTCCCAAGCCCGATTAAGAAAGAAGAAAGTTTCTTTCAGAGTTTTCAGTAAAAACCCTGAAAAACAAATATGGAGAGGAATCATGTGGCAGATAAGATTAGAGCTGCCAGTAGTCGGCGACTGAAGAGGGCAGTAAAGTGTTGGAAGGAAGACCTGGCAATGAAAAGGGATAATTGGAGTGCCCTAACTTAACTATGCCAGGCCCGAACAGTGTTAGTAAGTAGTAACCCTAACTTAACTATGCCAGGCCCGAACAGTGTTATGGATTCAAAACGATAGTCAGTTAATATTAAGATGTCTCTAAATCATTATTTGACAAAAGTATGTGTGTCACCGCTTATGAGAGGCAACCGCTGGAGCGATTGTCACCAAACCTAACATGAACTATTAAGGCCCCGAGGAATGACGTTAAGGAGTCGGCGTTCGAATCTGACTCCCTATATCCTCAACGGAGCCCCAGTGTCTCCTACGTGAGATGGACGGTTACGGAAGGGAGTAAAACGATAGGAACGAACGTCATTTGTTATATGACTGTTTACGACAAACGAACAATAACAAAACGTAAATAGGTTAAGAAATAAGACAACAGGTTTAACAGCCACTTTATATAAAACCAAAATTATTAGTTTTCCTTGTTTTATTGATTTTTGTTCATTATCCAAGAATAAAAGTCCGTAGAGAATAGTTTGGTTGTTTGTAATTAAGCACAAAGCTACACAATGGGCTATCAGTGATCTGCCCACTACGAGTATCGAAACCCGGATTCTAGCGTTTTAAATCCGCAGACATACCGCTGTGCCACTGGAGGAGGGGTAGAAAAGAGTTAAAAATTTCCCACTGCGGGTATCGATCCTCGAGTTCCAACGTTATAAGCTTTTAGATTTATCGTTGATCCACAACGGTGCGTTATGCTTGTGTTTGACACTTTATATGATCGTGTATCTCCTTCTTTTACATCAACACTCTATAAATCGTTAAAAACAGTTTTTCCTGTTTGTGTATTGTTGTTTAGCACAATGAGCTATCTGTATTGTGCCCACCACGATTATCAAAACCCGGGTTTTAGCGTTATCAGTCAACAGTGTTTTTTGTTTGTGTGTTGTTGTTTTAATAGTTCGTTCATCATTAATTAAGTTTGGGTTATTAAAACAACATTAATTAATTGTTCTAGTACGCTATAAAATATTTATATTAGAATTGTTATGGCTTTTGTGAAAAGAAATTTCAAACACAACCTTTGTAAGTTTTGTGTTAAAAATAACCCGTTTGACTCAAATAACTTTGATTACATTTTCTCCTTACCTAACAGGAGCTTCTATACCCCAGGCTGACACACTCTAATTAAGCTTTAATAACCACGTCCCTAATTAGGTCCTTTGTTCTGTCAATAAACAGTAAAACGTCTACTTCTAATTATCTTAATATGAATAAATAAATACAATCTGAGAAAGTCTGTTCCGTTTACGTGGAAATGTTTGTATTTACTTTTTCTTTTTAAGCGGGAGCATCTGTATAGTTCGATAAAGCGACGAGGTGTTTCAAAGTCGTCCTTGTGGAAAAGTCTTATCGATTGGTTCTTTTTCTTGTCAAACCTGCTACACTAGGTATTCAGAGCTTTCATAGTGTTAGAGGGCACCAAAAACCACCTAGACAGACAGACAGTTCGTGAATATAGATAGTGGATAAACTATAAACTAATGAAAACAATAATTTACATTCTAAAATATTATCTGCATTAATTTTGTTGTTTGTGTTTATGGCAAAGCTACTAAGGCATTCTGCCAACATCTTTAATACTGAACTATTGACCAGTATGTAGGTAGCCAATCATTATCGTCTTATCATACACCATCCACGCTAAGGGACTGACTGTTATTCTCATAACGCACCCACATATTAAAGTGTGGAGGATATTCTGGTGTATCGCAAGGTTTCGAAACCACTTCTCCTTTTCCGAAATCCAGAGTTCTACCACAGAGCTTACTTGCGCCCCCTATAATTGTTTTCTTTGTATTGTTATTAAATATATCCAACAACTAAGTCAAAAAGTTACTCTAAGTTAGGATTTAACAAAGACGGGAAGAATATTGAAATTATACACTCGGATTACAATTATACTTGTCATAAAACATTAATATTAGGCCTATTGCATGTTTTAAACACTATCTTCTTTATTTTCAAGAATTAGACAAATGTATAATAATAGTATTCCAAACACTATATTCGTCATCTCGATTGCCAACGACGCGTTTCACTTAATCCAGAGTTCATCGGGTCGGCTGGGATTCAACAAACACAGTAGGTGGCCATTTATTACAACAACAATTGGTGTACTCTCTTCTAACCTAGGTGATGGATACTAACATACACATGCGCGCGCACATGCACATAATGGATGAGCTTTATATTAAGATTACATACAGATAGAGAGAGATACAAACAAAGAGAGATACATGGATATATATATAGGCAGAAACACGGTTAGTCAGATAGGTGGATTGATTGATATTTTTATTTTATTTTAATCCTAATCGAAGTCGAAATAGTTTCACATGTTTTTCACTCAACCTATATTTATATAGGATATCATGAATAAAGGACTAGTGGCTAGGGACGAGATTCCACGAAACCGGTATACTTTATATAGGATATCATGAATAAAGGACTAGTGGCTAGGGATGAAATTCCACGAAACCGGGATACTTTATATAGGATTTGATGAATAAAGGACTAGTGGCGAGGAACGAGATTTCATGAAACCGGTATACTTTATATAGGATTTGATGAATGAAGGACTAGTGGCTAGGGATGAAATTCCATGAAACCGGTATACTTTATATAGGATTTGATGAATAAAGGACTAGTGACGAGGGATAAAACTCCCTGAAACCGGTATATTTTATATAATATTTTAAACATATATACCATAAAGTGTTAGTGGAGATGGTGGAGCTTACGAAATGAGTATAACTCAAGTGATAAATCAACTTTTGTTACCTTAAACAGTTTATCTTTGAATAATTTATAAGAATAATAATAATAATGCTTGAATGGGTAATGAAGAAAAACTTTAATATAAGTTTAACATAACAGCAAATGTACAACGTTTCGACAAGGTTTTGTCATCATCAGGTATCGAATTTGAATTTATAAGAACAGCATCAATGCTACATATTCTATGTAATTATAGGTGACTTGAAACACCATATATATAATTTACACTCCACCAGTATATGAAACTTAGGCTTATTATTTCGATCTGTCCTTATTCAGTGTCACTCTTTACTTCTAACGTCACACACTATACAAAAGGAAGCGTTACCGTATTAACTTTTAATATCTGATTTACTAAGCTCTCAAATCCAAAGAATATTGTCAGTTATGTATTAAAAATGTGAATATTACCAACTATGTATTTTTAACAATGTGAATATCACCAACTATGTATTTTTAACATTGTGAATATCACCAACTATGTATTTTTAACAACGTGAATATCACCAACTATGTATTTTTAACAACGTGAATATCACCAACTATGTATTTTTAACAATGTGAATATTACCAACTATGTATTTTTAACAATGTGAATATTACCAACTATGTATTTTTAACAATGTGAATATTACCAACTATGTATTTTTAACAATGTGAATATCACCAACTATGTATAACTTCCCTGTTTATATTCAACAAGCAAACATTTTGGCAAAGACTTTATAGTGACCATGAAGAAGTGGGACCAATCTCCAGTTAAATGTACATAACATTAAGAACAACTTTCTTGAAGCTATGCTCTATTGAGGTCTTTAATCATTCTTAATGAATACTAGGCTAACTTCCGATAACCACGAATTCCAGGTTTTCCTGTCTATGAGGAACGAGTTACAAGCATCAGTTAATCAGACTAGAGTTCAATTTTGTCTGTTTCTTCTGATAATTTTGTTATAGTTGAAAATTAGTAAGTATCTTGTAAATTGTTTTTTTTTTATGTACAAAATTTCATAATTCTATTGACGTAACATCGACTGCTCTTTTGTTTATTACTCCCAAACAACCTTACCAAAAAATGGGGTAGTGGGAGGAACGGACGTATCTAATAAAATCTAACTTATTTTTGAATACAGCAACTTTAGATTTGTTTCTTAATAATATCTCTGTGGCTTTAAACAAAACTTATTTGTCTGTATTCACCCAGAGAGATGTGACTTTACGTCACATCTGCTGTTCCACACTGTACAGCAATAAACTAAAATGTAAAAACAAATCTGGGCATGAATTGTAAAATGGGCTCTTAGGGACTTCCACCACGTTCTAAGATTTGGATACGCAAACTCGTTTACAGATAACTATTTGAAATGTTGCACATTTACTTATATTGTTGATTAAGTTTAACACCCAAACACCAGGAGACTATAAACGCAGCTGAATTATTTAGATATAAATATAGTTACGTGACATATTGAAAGTACCACTCCCTAAGGACATCAGCATCTTTATAAATAATCTATTAAGTGTAGCTTTTCATTTAGTACCATTCCTCGAAACATCAGTACTTCGTATAATCTATCATGTGTAGCTCTTAAGATATTACCATTTAAACTCTGCATTATAGAAAACTTTGTTCTTTAGCGTTTTGATTGGAATCTAAGAAGCAACTCCATTCTACGTTTGGATGTGATCCAGAGAATGAACATCCTGTGTTTGTACAACGCTGTGATCCAGGGAATGTACATCCTGTGTTTGTACAACGCTGTGATCCAGGAATGTACATCCTGTGTTTGTACAACGCTGTGATCCAGATAATGAACATCCTGTGTTTGTACAACGCTGTGATCCAGGGAATGTACATCCTGTGTTTGTACAACGCTGTGATCCAGGGAATGTACATCCTGTGTTTGTACAACGCTGTGAGATGTACATTCCCTGGATCACAGCGTTGTACAAACACAGGATGTACATTCCCTGGATCACAGCGTTGTACAAACAAATGATGTACATTCCCTGGAATTTGTTTGTACAACGCTGTGATCCAGGGAATATACATCCTGTGTTTGTACAACGCTGTGATCCAGAGAATGTATATATATATTGCAGCTATGGTAGGGGAAAATTTTAAAATTAGGGAAATGGTAACACTTGCTGTAAGAAGAAAAATAATGATCGTGTTATTCAGCGTTTCAGCTAAGTAATTATGTGGTCAGCGTTTCAGCTAAGTAATTATGTGGTCAGCGTTTCAGCTAAGTAATTATGTGGTCAACGTTTCAGCTAAGTAATTATGTGGTCAACGTTTCACCTAAAGATTTATTTGGTCAACGTTTCATCTAAAGATTTATTTGGTCAACGTTTCGTATAATGAATTCTGTCATTAACGTTTCGGTTAAAGAGTTATGTGGTCAACGTTTCGACTAATGAGTTGTGTGGTCAATGTTTCGTCTAAAGAGTTATGAGGTCAACGTTTTGGCTAAAGAATTATGTGGTCAATGTTTCGGCTAAAGAGTTATGTGGTCAATGTTTCGGCTAAAGAGGTATGTGGTCAATGTTTCGGCTAAAGAGATATGTGGTCAATGTTTCGGCTAAAGGGGTATATGTGGTCAATGTTTCGGCTAATGAGCTGTGTGGTCAATGTTTCGGCTAATGAGCTGTGTGGTCAATGTTTCGGCTAAAGGGGTATATGTGGTCAATGTTTCGGCTAAAGAGGTATGTGGTCAATGTTTCGGCTAAAGAGGTATGTGGTCAATGTTTCGGCTAAAGAGGTATGTGGTCAATGTTTCGGCTAAAGAGTTATGAGGTCAATGTTTCGACTAAAGAGTTATGTGGTCAATGTTTCGGCTAAAGAGTTATGAGGTCAATGTTTCGGCTAAAGGAATTTCATCTATTCACGTGATGTTTTTTCGATGACCTCGTTTTATTGACTTTTTGTATTTATTAAGGGAAAACTTTTATTATCTATCTAATTAGGTAGATGTATCTATTTAAAAATAAGCCACAACACGGAGATATTAAAATATCTTTAGTGAAATAATTGTGTACTTAAAAAAAAAAACCTTACAGATGATGCTAGGAAATACAATATGAAATCTACGAAAAAGATGAACTTAGAGTAAGAAAGATTTACTGCATACCAATAAAGAGTAGAAGTTTACATAATAAACACAAGTTTTCTTTTTACTTCCGAAACATTTAGTAAACATTTCAAGAAAACCTTAGTTCTTTTAAAAGCTATGTCTGATTTTTTAAAGGATCATTTAATATTATAAGTATCTTCCTACATAAGAGAAAGGATTGGTTAAAGAAACCCAGCTACATCTTATATATTAATTAAGATTAGACCTTAT
The DNA here is from genome assembly GCF_000517525.1 of Limulus polyphemus. Taxonomy (NCBI): domain Eukaryota; kingdom Metazoa; phylum Arthropoda; class Merostomata; order Xiphosura; family Limulidae; genus Limulus; species Limulus polyphemus. The sequence goes on along the minus strand of NW_013678166.1, from coordinate 4,017 downwards.
TTACTATGAATATCATTTCTGTGACAGATAAATGGTTGTTTAAAACAATATCTACCTTCGCAAGAAGCGTTTTCATCTCCATTATGGATTTCCTCGTTCATCTACTGTGTTAAAGTTGCCTGACTTGCGTTAAAAGTTTCATTTTCTCCTAGAAATATTCTAATTCAATAAACGTCCTTTTCCTTCTGTTTTAAATCAATAAACTTTACAGTTAAGAGAGATTACTTTCCCTTGAGCCACAACCATTCTCAATTTTCTGGCGCTTCTTTTCGTTTTAGAAGCTCATGACTTATTTATATATATCAGATGATTAAATTAACTTGGTTTCCTATCATAACATTATTGTTTATCGATACAAAAGTATCTGTTGTCGCCAAACGTATGAAAGATTGTGAAATGTAGCAAAGAACCACATATTGTTACGTAAGGGAAGTAGAACCACATATTGTTACGTAAGGGAAGGAGAGCCACATATTGTTACGTAAGGGAAGGAGAACCACATATTGTTACGTAAGGGAAGGAGAACCACATATTGTTACGTAAGGGAAGTAGAGCCACATATTGTTACGTAAGGGAAGGGGAACCACATATTGTTACGTGAGGGAAGGAGAATCACATATTGTTACGTAAGGGAAGGAGAAGCACATATTGTTACGTAAGGGAAGTAGAGCCACATATTGTTACGTAAGGGAAGGAGAAGCACATATTGTTACGTAAGGGAAGTAAAGCCACATATTGTTACGTAAGGGAAGGAGAACCACATATTGTTACGTAAGGGAAGTAGAGCCACATATTGTTACGTAAGGGAAATAGAACCACATATTGTTACGTAAGGGAAGTAGAACCACATATTGTTACGTAAGGGAAGGAGAACTAGAAAGCACGTAAATATACAAACAGTGACAGTGAAGGGACTAGAAAGTACATAAAGTCACAAACAGGAACACGATAAAATTATTCTCAATACACCTTATTATTATTATTGTCTATAACACGATTATTATTATTATTGTCTATAACACATTATTATTATTATTGTCTATAACACATTATTATTATTATTGTCTATAACACATTATTATTATTATTGTCTATAACACATTATTATTATTATTGTCTATAACACATTATTATTATTATTGTCTATAACACATTATTATTGTTATTGTCT
>NW_013678166.1:0-1972 GCF_000517525.1 Limulus polyphemus | reverse complement strand
TATTGTCTATAACAAATTATTATTATTATTGTCTGTAACACATTATTATTGTTATTGTCTACAACACATTATCGTTATTGTCTAGGTCACATTATTATTGTTATTGTCTATAACACATTATTATTGTTATTGTCAATAACACATTATTATTGTTATTGTCAATAACACATTATTATTGTTGTCTACAACACATTATCGTTATTGTCTAGGTCACATTATTATTGTTATTAACACATTATTATTGTTATTGTCTATAACACATTATTATTGTTATCTAGGTCACGTTAAGTCTTGTAAACCTGATTTATTGGTCTTCAGATTGTACAACATTACATGGCAATAAGACTGACCCCAAATGTTCACTAAACTTTCAGGGATATCAAGAAAAAATGTTTGCATAATTAGTTTCTAACTAATTTTAGAAATATCAGAGAATCCAAAGATATTTTACTTAACATTATATCCCTATCAAGCTTATTATCAACCTCATTATGATATAATATCACCCAAACTTTGCAACACGATACAGATTATTTATGAATTATTCAGCACCAAAATATCCAACACGTGTTTCACTTAGTGAGCACCAGATAATACAGAAGAATTGATGAGGTACAATTTTGAAATATGTTTGATTTTTCTGATAATCATAAAAATATCTAGAAACCTCAACTCGTTTAGTCTGATTATCTCAAAAATCTTGTTGATTTTTACATGTAGTATAATGAAATGTATGAAACTTGTAAGAGTTAATTACATTAGTAAAGAATTCGGTAAATTCGTAATGCAAATTAGAGATACATTTTATTGAAAATTCACAAATTACGAGTGACCTTTCTTTTAATTCTTCTAAATTTGTGATTCAAATCGTAGCTACATTCTAGAGTAAACTGACAAACTAAGTTTGTAACTTCTCTTTTCTCCATGACGAAGATGACTATCTCATAGTACCTACACCGCTCTAATAAATCGATGTACGATACCACTAAGATCAAACTAACGGTTATCTGTGTGTGTGCACTCTGTACACATTGTATACATGTAAAATAGCTGGAAGACATTTGTTAAAGAAAACATTCGAATGACGCGTTTTTTTGGAAACCCAAACTTGTCTTCTAACAAAAATTGCAATAAAAGGGATCGTTTGTTTTTTCAAGTTAAGAATAAAGTTACAAAATGGGCTATCTGTGCTCTGCCATCACGGGTATCGAAACCCGGTTTCCAGCTTTTAAGTCGCAGACATACCAATGTGCCACTGGGAAGCAAACGGAATAGAAAAACCCGTTTTACAAATCATAAAAATAGTAGGACTTTATAGATTTATACCACTTTACAAGTCATAAAAATAGTAGGACTTTATAGATTTATACCGCTTTACAAGTCATAAAAATAGTAGGACTTTAGAGATTTATACCACTTTAAAAGTCATAAAAATAGTAAGACTTTAGAGATTCATACCACTTTACAAGTCATAAAAATAGTAGGACTTTATAGATTTATACAGCTTTACAAGTCATAAAAATAGTAGGACTTTAGAAATTTATACCGCTTTACAAGTCATAAAAATAGTAGGACTTTATAGATTTATACCACTCTACAAGTCATAAAAAATAGTAGGACTTTAGAGATTTATACCGCTTTACAAGTCATAAAAATAGTAGGACTTTAGAGATTTATACCGCTTTACAAGTCATAAAAATAGTAGGACTTTATAGATTTATACAGCTTTACAAGTCATAAAAATAGTAGGACTTTATAGATTTATACCACTCTACAAGTCATAAAAATAGTAGGACTTTAGAGATTTATACCGCTTTACAAGTCATAAAAATAGTATGACTTTATAGATTTATACTGCTTTACAAGTCATGAAAATCGTAGGACTTTATAGATTTATACAGCTTTACATGTCATAAAAATAGTAGGACTTTAGAGATTTATACCGCTTTACAAGTCATAAAAATAGTATGAC
>NW_013678165.1:11460-12483 GCF_000517525.1 Limulus polyphemus | reverse complement strand
ATTGGAAGATATCGTATATACTAGACAGTCATGTATTGGAAGATATCGTATATACTAGACAGTCATGTGTTGGAAGATATCGTATATACTAGACAGTCATGTGTTGGAAGATATCGTATATACTAGACAGTCATGTATTGGAAGATATCGTATATACTAGACAGTCATGTATTGGAAGATATCGTATATAATAGACAGTCATGTATTGGACGATATCGTATATACTAGACAGTCATGTGTTGGAAGATATCGTATATACTAGACAGTCATGTGTTGGAAGATATGGTATATACTAGACAGTCATGTATTGGAAGATATCGTATATAATAGACAGTCATGTATTGGACGATATCGTATATACTAGACAGTCATGTGTTGGAAGATATCGTATATACTAGACAGTCATGTGTTGGAAGATATGGTATATACTAGACAGTCACGTATTGGAAGATATCGTATGTACTAGACAGTCATGTGTTGGAAGATATTGTATATACTAGACAGTCATGTATTGGAAGATATCGTATATACTAGACAGTCATGTGTTGGAAGATATCGTATATACTAGACAGTCACGTATTGGAAGATATCGTATATACTAGACAGTCATGTGTTAGAAGATATCGTATATACTAGACAGACATGTGATGTAAGATATCGTATATACTAGACAGTCATGTATTGGAAGATATCGTATATACTAGACAGTTATATATTGGACGATATCGTATATACTAGACAGTCATGTGTTGGAAGATATCGTATATACTAGACAGTCAAGTATTGGAAGATATCGTATATACTAGACAGTTATATTTTGGACAATATCGTATATACTAGACAGTACGATATCGTCCAATACCTTATATACTAGACAGTCATGTATTGGAAGATATCGTATGTACTAGACAGTCATGTGTTGGAAGATATTGTATATACTAGACAGTTATGTATTGGAAGATATTGTATATACTAGACAGTCATGTATTGGAAGATATCGTATATACTAGACAGTCATGTGTT
>NW_013678165.1:9227-11119 GCF_000517525.1 Limulus polyphemus | reverse complement strand
TATATACTAGACAGTCATGTGTTGGAAGATATCGTATATACTAGACAGTCATGTATTGGACGATATCGTATATACTAGACAGTCATGTGTTGGAAGATATCGTATATACTAGACAGTCATGTATTGGACGATATCGTATATACTAGACAGTCATGTATTAGACGATACAGTATATATACCAGACAGTCATGTATTGGAGGATATCGTATATACTAGACAGTCGTGTATTAGACGATACTGTATATATACTAGACAGCCATGTATTAGACGATACAGTATATATACCAGACAGTCATGTATTGGAGGATAGTGTGTACATAATACACAGTCGTGTATTAATGTATCGTAGGTTTGACGTTTCTCAGGAAGTTTCTGTTCACCTTGTACCTTCGTATTGCTCCAGATGTGAACGAAACGTGAGCGAATTCCAGATATTTTTATCTTTTTGGAATTGAAGTGAATGTTTTCATTTTCATTCAGGTTCTATTGATAAAGTTGTCATATAATATCTTTCTTTTCTACTGTTTATGTTTAACTTCGTTTAATGTCTAAAGAAGTTGATGTTGCTTTTATTTGTTTCATTGCAGACTTATATATTTTTATTTGAGATAAAGAAACGTCTGGATGTTATCCAACTAGACTGGAGATCGTATATATTGGGTTAGTTTGGAGAACGGGCATTTGGTCTCAACATTTTCTGTAAACAAGTTCAGACATTCAACCAATATCAACTGACGTGAGGGACTTTCTGTACATATGCATTCTCTTGAAAACATTCGCTTACAAGCACGTGACATTCTATTTCACGTCGCTTCTCATTTTTGGGGGGATTCATTACGAACTCCTGGTGTTATTTTTTTCCATTTTCTCTTGATCAGAAATTTACAGTAAATATTCAAGGAAACATTGAGTTGAAGTCTCTACAGAAGTAAATCAGTTGTATAAACATGATATTTATATCTTTCTGTCTCCTCTTTAATGTTCCATTTTGAATCACATTTTTTACGACTCGTATGAAATATTAAAAGTAAAAAACGAACAACGGTTTGGTAGACAAATCTTTATTTTACTCAAACTCACATCAAATTCACAGAGAGGTTATAAAGTGACATTATTTATTAGATATGTTTATCTACTACTCTTACTTATGGACCTAGAAAGTCGGCGTTTTTAAAGTCTTCGTGTGTTTTTGTTTTGAGCGCCTTAGTCACAAGTCACAGTATAATATCTATCGTTTTTACCACTAATCTAAAGCACATTTACACAACAAAGAACATATTATTTTGTATATACTACAACATTAAACATCCAACTCAACAAGACGAACCAAACTAAGAAACTACAGAAAGCTTCTAGAAACATCTGTCAATCATGTTTGAGCCTATTTTTCTTCAGAAATTTTGTAATTAAGCACAAAGCTACACAATGGGCTATCTGTGTTCTGCCTACCACGGGTATCGAAACCCGGATTATAGCGTTGTAACTTCACAGACATACCGCTGTACCACTGGGGGGCTATCTGCTGTGTCCGCCAGAGGGAATCTAATCCTGGATTTAAACGTTGTTTAAGTCCATGATAATAACGTGAAGGGAGAGGTAGTATTTAGGAGACATTTTTCATCAATCACTTTGAAGCAAAAAATACGATATTCATACCAAGTAACTTGGATAGGATATTAATAACTAGTAACTACGATAGGATATTAATATCGAGTAACCAGGATAGGATATTAATATCTAGTAACTACGATAGGCTATTAATATTGAGTAACCCGGATAGGATATTAATATCTAGTAACTACGATAGGATATTAATATTGAGTAACCCGGATAGGATATTAATATCGAGTAACCAGGTATCCTGGTTACTCGATATTAATATCCTATGGATA
>NW_013678165.1:4211-8169 GCF_000517525.1 Limulus polyphemus | reverse complement strand
TGAGTAACCAGGATAGGATATTAATATTGAGTAACCAGGATAGGATATTAATATTGAGTAACCAGGATAGGATATTTATACTGAGTAACCAGGATAGGATATTGATATTGAGTAACCAGGATAGAATAGTAATATCGAGTAACCAGGATAGGATATTAATATTGAGTAACCAGGATAGGATATTTATATCGAGTAAACAGGATAGAATAGTAATATCGAGTAACCAGGATAGGATATTAATACCCGAGTCTAGTAATTGTATTATAAATTATTTGTTTGTTTTGTTGTTTAGCACAAAGCTGCACAATGGGCTATTTGTGCCGCGCCCACCACGAGTATCGATGTCCGATATCTAGTGGTATACATAGTGCTACTGTACTTGTAAATAACAAACAGCATTTATAAGCACTAGTCGCTACTTTCATAAAACGTAGTCACTATGTTTATAAACTTTATAAACTCCACTAATACAACCCTAGTGACTGTATATATAAACTCCTTGTGACTATATTTATAAAACTTAGTAATTATTTTTATAAATTCCAGTCACTATACCTATAAACCACAGTACTTATAATACACTATTTACTGTATTTAAAGGTCTTACTCGCTGTATTGTTAAACCTTAATCGTGTGTAATTACGTTTCACACGTACACGTATTCTAAACCTTTACTTGTGTTAAAAGTAAACATTAGCAGACAACTAGCACATATTCCCTAAGTTTAAGTGGCTGCTAATCTCTTTTGTTTTGTTTTCTTAATCACACTTTATTGATAAATAATTAGATTTTTGGAATACTTTATCCTCAAATAAATTATGTTTTTGTTCTAGAATATTCTCTCAAAGACTTATCTACAAAAAGCTGACAGACCGGCAGCTAGTCCACAGCATACATCGCCAAATCTTGAGCTACTCTTGTCTGGGGGTAGGTAGGTTTCACTGGCAGTTATTTAGATTTAAAGATAATTATTTCCGAAGAAATAATTATTAATCTGGGGGGTGCTCGAAGATTAAACAATCCTCCTTCACCCCGCTCGTGGTCTAGAAATATGGGCTTAACATGAGAAATGGGAATTTAATGCGGACTAGATATGTAATATTAAAAAGATCTAGAGAAGTAATTGTAGACAATAAAAAGTGAAGAGTAAACTAAAACTAAAACTAAACGGCTGATATCAAATAGGGAGATTTTATCTTGAATTTTATAGCTCACCCACGGTACCTAAAGTGCGGACCGTGATCCTGTGGCAACGGGTCGCGAACCACGATCCTCCAGATACAGCCAGCTACCACTAAGCCATAACCACTTCAGTCAGTTAATATCAATCAGTAATTAATTCCATAATGTATGCCAAAATCAAATAAGTGATGATAAATAATGTAAAATAAATCATTTTTAGGTAAAAAAATATTACATCATTTACTACAGTAATCGACAAAGCAAGATAAACCTGTATAAAAGCCCAATAATAAAGATATCCGTTAACCAGGATTCGAACCCAGGTAAATCCTACAGATATTTCGGGTAGGTTAAGACCTCTACACCGTTGATGTGAGCAACGACTCGTTAAGCCTATTTGTACTCCTAAGTGTTACAGCTCGGGTGGTTAAAATGACACTTGAGGCACTATCGTACCGAAGTGTTCCACAGCACTTTTTACTCTTTACGATGGCTTTAAACCCTTTACGAAATTTCTTGTTTAAGAAAGCATAAAGAACTGGATTGATACAGCTATTGGAAGAGCCCAACCACTGTGCAATAGGAGCAGCAATGATGAGGACGTTCTCCTCCAGACTGTTTGGCTCGATGTCTCCTCCGACCTTTATCCTGGTGAATATTATGTAGAGAGGTAACCACGACATTACAAAAATGATTACTACAATCAGCATCATCTTCACCACTTTCAGCTTGGAGCGCTGGATAACGCTGCTAACTCGAGCGTTTCCATCGGTTTCGCCCGGAATGTGTCTCCTCCAAACTTTTATCCAGATTCCCACGTAGCAGGCCGTGATCAGACAGAGTGGAAGAAGATAACAGAGCACCAGGTTGGCCAAGATGAAGTAGAGTAGCTCCGAGGACGAGTGAGGCCACATCTCCACACACAGCTCCACCTCGGGAAGATCGGGAGCAAGAGGAGTGAGAGAAAAGTGTACAGCCCAAGGCAGAGATATCAAGAATGAAAAGCTCCAGATGAAGAGAACCATCTTCCTGGCAATTCTGGTAGTTATCTGGCCTTTCATTGGATAACAGATGGCGAGATACCTAGAGAACCAGAGTAAAATTTAATACAAGATATTGGCCGCATATTCGGGTGATTTTATCATTGATAATATGAAGAAAAACTTTCATATTCCTTGTAAATCATTCGAAGCGCCCCCTAACGGTAGCTTATTTCTAAACTGCCTATCAAACTTTCGGTTTTGAGAAAAGTGCTTTAACTAAGTACATGATTTTTAGAGAATAAATCAGGAGTATTAATAGCTCTATATGTTCTAGCTAATAATAGTGTTTACACGTTAATCATGTATGTTCTAGCTAATAATAGTGTTTACACGTTAATCATGTTTGTTCTAGCTAATAACACTGTTTACACGTTAATCATGTATGTTCTAGCTAATAATAGTGTTTACACGTTAATAATGTCTGTTCTAGCTAATAATAGTGTTTACACGTTAATAATGTCTGTTCTAGCTAATAATAGTGTTTACACGTTAATCATGTATGTTCTAGCTAATAATACTGTTTACACGTTAATAATGTCTGTTCTAGCTAATAATAGTGTTTACACGTTAATCATGTATGTTCTAGCTAATAATAGTGTTTACACGTTAATCATGTTTGTTCTAACTAATGATACTGTTTACATGTTAATCGTTTTTGTTCTAGCTAATGATACTGTTTACATGATATTCATGTTTGTTCTAGGTAATGATACTCTTTACATGGTATTCATGTTTGTTCTAGATAATGATACTGTTTACATGGTATTCATGTTTATTCTAGATAATGATACTGTTTACATGGTATGCATGTTTATTCTAGATAATGATACTGTTTACATGGTATTCATGTTAATTCTAGATAATGATACTGTTTACATGAAATGAAAGAAAAAGGCTGAATTAGTGGCGGTGATAAGACTAATCAAAAAGTAGTTTCTTACAGTAGTTAACTGTTTATACAAATACCCTACCCCCACCCCCGACGATACATTTGAGGGCTTTTCACGCCAAAATTCGGGTAGATTGCCTATTGTTTAGCTTTGTGTTGAACAACAAACAAACAAATAACAATTTCAGGTTGAATAATCCTGTGTAAATAAACATCGATTTGACTAAAATATCTCTAAATCTGCACATAACAATTCCTAATACGTTATCCTGTTTGCAATTATAAACTTAGCATAAATTTGGAGTTTATTAAAAGTAAAAAGTATATAAGTACACCACGTTTCATCAGGTCAATCTGCTGAAACGTCACGTGATTATATACTTATTTAATAGATTGTTAGGCACAGTATTCATGATGAAAGTTTCTAGAACGAAAGGCAACTGCCTCTTCAGATCCATTCTACAATGTTTCATCAGTTATATACTTTTTAATTCCAATAAATTTGAAGTTGATGCAATCCGATTTAATTTAATATTTTCTCAAGTTACTTCACCATATCTATCCTGCAGATATTATAGGATCTAAAGAAGATATGATGAAATAGGATATTATAAGATCTAAAGAATATATGATGAAAGAATATATTATAAGATCTAAAGAAAACATGATGAAATACGATATTATAGGATCTAAAGAAGACATGATGAAATACGATATTATAAGATCTAAAGAATATATGATGAAATAATATATTATAAGATCTAAAGAAAACATGATGAAATACGATATTATATGATCTAAAGAAAACATGATGAAATACGATATTATAAGATCTAAAAAATAT
>NW_013678165.1:0-3211 GCF_000517525.1 Limulus polyphemus | reverse complement strand
ATTATAAGATCTAAAGAAAACATGATGAAATACGATATTATATGATCTAAAGAAACATGATGAAATACGATATTATAAGATCTAAAGAAGACATGATGAAATACGATATTATAGGATCTAAAGAAGACATGATGAAATACGATATTATAGGATCTAAAGAAAACATGATGAAATACGATAGTATAGGATCTAAAGAAGATATGATGAAATACGATATCATAGGATCTAAAGAAAACATGATGAAATACGATATTATAGGATCTAAGGAGGACATGATAAAATACGATATTATATGATCTAAAGAAAACATGATGAAATACGATATTATAAGATCTAAAGAAGACATGATGAAATACGATATTATAGGATCTAAAGAAAACATGATGAAAGAAGATATTATAGAATCTAAAGAAGCCATGATGAAATACGATATTATAGGATCTAAAGAAGACTTATGTTTGAGTTAAAAATTGTTTGGATTGTGAGTTTTACAAGATAATATCCCAAAATGCATTTCACATGTGATAGTTTTTGTCAGAAAAATAACAGTAAAACAACATACGAACCAGTTTTTAGACCAGCTGTGAATTCGTTTTCATCGTTACATGACATCTTAATTTTGTGTAGATGGTCGGAAACCTGACGACTTCACAAAGGAATAAATAAGCATGCACATCGTTCAAGATCGTTACTGATTGATTCGAGTAAACGGAAAGAAATGAAACCCGGTTATTGTCTTTTTCTCTAAACTGTATAGACTCTGGCGCTCAACATACCGCATTAAATCAGACTGAAAGGTCACGAGGTCAAGTTGGTATAGCAGTGTACAAGGAAACTTTCATATAGCTGTTCACGTGAAAATCTTCCGCTTATAGGTAAACATTAGTTTCTTTGTAGCCCTGTGTTCAGTTTGAGAAGTATAAAATATTTATTTAATAATAAACACATGTTGGTACGTCTGTACAACGTGTGTGTGTGAAAACCTTATTTTAATACCAAATAGGTGTGTCCATAACTACAGAAGGTTGAAAACGTTATATTAAAACGTTTTTAATAACGCAATTCAGTAAGTCAACCGAAATAACAGCATGTTTCGGAACTACCTTTGGACATATTTTTGGAGTTACGTAGTTAGTATGATAACACCGATATTAGTACACTCAGATCACAAAGATTTGTTCATATCAAAGATTTCAACTTTCTAAGACAGGAATATCCATTGTACTTAATTGCATCAGAAAACAAACGAATACGGATCAACTTGGGACACCAGGACCATCCAGAAAGAGACCTTTTACAAATCATAGCCCATCTGTGGGAAGCAAAACGGCGTCTTGTAACAAATGAGAAACCATCAACACAAAGGTCATTGGAAAAAGCTGCCCATATGCTCCAGGCAACAGTACATAACATGATCAAAAAGGATCTGTGTTTGTAAAAGCGAAACAATTTATATACATAAGATGCTTCTACATCATATCTGTTCAACAGTCGCTCACCTCAAGGAGCTCAAGAGTGAGACAGGTTTTTATGGTATTCTATACCAATCAAGTCACTGGACGTAGTGCCTATGGATTTGTGTGTGAAATGACTGTTCAAACGGGCGTTCAGAAGTTCTTATCCTAATTAACTAGATGGACTATGAATACCTTGCAGGGAGGAAGGATGTGCTTTCAACATGATAACTTCACGAAGGATCCTTTTGCAATGGAAACTACGATGCAGGGCTTTTGTCAAGAAGCACGATCGTCAGATAGATCATGACCAGAAGTGGCAAAATGGGCTGTAAAGATGTTTTGAGGCTTCAAAATCGTTTTAATACAATGTATTCAACCTGAGTATAATATATTAAATATTTGTTTTAACGGTAAACAGGTGTTACTATATGTTTAATGTGTGAAAAACTTCTTTTAATGAAAAATAGGTGTTTCCATAATTCTAATGCGTCAAATATTTGTTTTAATGAAGCAACACGTGTTCTCTAACTGCTTTTAGTTATGTAGGTACTTTTAAAATATTTCTTTTATTTAGTTTCTAACATTAACACGAGGTTCAGAAAGCCGTTGAGGTAATTACTTTGTTTCTTCGGTTTTTTTTTAGCAGATGATGTCTATACTTTCTAAGTGGATATTGCAGAAACATAAAACATCTGTGTTGAGAGAATCAGTGATTGTAATAGCCTTTGCTGGCAGAATTGACAGCACCTGTATGTTACGACCACCCAATACTGTAAGAGTGTACTTGAGCGTACAAACAAACATAGTTTACCTGTAGAATTGAGGTACATTTTCTTGTTTCAGTTCTACGAGAATATCATCGAGTAAGGACATCACTTGAAGATAATCATGTTTTAGTTCTACAGATATCAGTCCCGGGAGAAACAAAGCTCTTGTTTGTTGTTGTTCTGTTTGGAATTACGCTCAAAGCTACACGAGCCCTAACCTATGATAACCGTCCCTAATTTAGCAATGATAGGCTAGAAAGAAGGCAGCTAGTCAATAATACCCACCAGCAACTCTTTGGCTACATTTTTACCAACGAAGAGTGAGATTGATTGTCACATTATAATGCCTCAATGGCTAAAAGAGCAAATATGTTCGTGATACGGGATTCGAAGTCGCGATCAGCAGATTTCGAATCGAGCACCCTAACCACCAGGCCTTGAGTTGTGGGACTAAACATAACCTAGAAGAAGAATTAACTATCACTCAGTCTGTGTTTTCTTTTAGTTGCATTGTGATAATAAAGATTTTATTTTATTTTGAGGTTAATAAACAACGTTATGTTTCACATTTCCACTCGAGGTAAATAAACAACGTTATGCTTCACATTTACATTTGAGGTTAATAAACAACGTTATGTTTACATTTCCACTTGAGGTTAATAAACAACGTTATGTTTACATTTCCACTTGAGGTTAATAAACAACGTTATATTTACATTTCCACTTGAGGTTACTAAACAACGTTATGTTTACATTTCCACTTGAGGTTAATAAACAACGTTATGTTTAAATTTCCACTTGAGGTTAATAAACAACGTTATGTTTCATTTCCACTTGAGGTTAATAAACAACGTTATATTTACATTTCCACTTGAGGTTAATAAACAACGTTATATTTACATTTCCACTTGAGGTTAATAAACAACGTTGTGTTTACATTTCCACTTGAGGTTAATAAACAATGTTGTGTTTACATTTCCACTTGAG
>NW_013678164.1:7035-11959 GCF_000517525.1 Limulus polyphemus | reverse complement strand
CGGGCCTAAATAAGACAAGCAGATAATTAACTACAACTAGAAAACAGTCAAAAGACTTTGGTCAGATGTGTTCATGTTTATGGCCCGAGTGCAGGCCCTTGGTCAGCGTTCCGAACCGTGAAACTGAGGTTCCGTTACCCCCCCCCCCCAAAAAAAAGATCTCACTCCACGCTTTGGGGCCGTGAGATTTTTTATCAGAGTGTTGGTCTAATACCACTATTTGGGCTTACAAAACTAGTAAGCAGGGGGTGGTTTGATCTTTCCTCCACAGTATCGCAGATAGTCCCCGAACAAAGAAACAAACTGTTTCTTTCACTCTATTTTACTTCCCTCAGTCTTCGTTCTTTGTTTACATATCATAAGTATGGGGGAATAAAAATTAAAATGTTAATACCAAGAACAGCAGCGTCATAGTCAGATTTGTTTTTGTTTTTTTATAGTATACGCACGAGATGGGTCAATGATATGAACAAAAACAATGATTTGGTTCAAATTATAAACCAAACTCCAGGGGGCTTGTATATGATGGGCGAGATTTTCTTATAAAGATATAGTTATCGAAAGAATGATACTTTAGTTAAAAGTCACTGGAATTATGAGAAGCACAGAAAAACAAAACAACAATTATACGCACGTGGGTATGCCTGGCTTCGCCATTGCTGTACGTTTACTAAACCCAAACGAGCGAAACTTTGAAGACCAAATAAAATGTGGTGGTGAAAACAAACAAAACACAAATGTTTCGTTAACCTTCAAATGACCGATTCGTTTTTAACCGTTCACTACCATCATGGTCCACCTACTGTGTTATACTGAGTAATGATACGTTTTTGGCCTATTACAACTCTCAGCGTGAAAACATTGGCCAAAAAATTGAGTATTTGTTTGTTTGTTTGTTTGTAATTAAGCACAAAGCTATCCAATGGGCTATCTGTGCTCTGACCACCACGGGTATCGAAACCCGGATTCCAGCGTTGTAACTCCGCAGACATACCGCTGTGCCACTGGGGTTTTTTGTTTGTTTGTTTGTGATTAAGCACAAAGCTATCCAATGGGCTATCTGTGCTCTGCCCACCACGGGTATCGAAACCAGGATTCCAGCGTTGTAACTCCGCAGACATACCGCTGTGCCACTGGGGTTTTTTGTTTGTTTGTTTGTAATTAAGCACAAAGCTATACAATGGGCTATCTGTGCTCTGCCCACCATATGTATTAAGTAGTAGAAGAAATAACCAGAGTAAATGCTCTGCAAACAGAATGATTCTAACATTTTAACCTGTAAAAATCTCAGGACCATCCAGGGGACTTAGTCCCCTGAATCTCAAATAAAAGTACCCCCTAACTAACCGTGTTCAAAATAAACAAAACATTTTTCTAATAATAATACAAAAAAAAAAGAGTTACCTCTCCCTCCAGTATCGAACCATTCAGTTTTATAAATATATCCTCTGATAATCCATCATCGAGAGGGGGATACTTTCCCTTCAAACTAAGATTACTAGGAATGGCTGGATCCTGAAAGTATCGAGAAAGAAAAGTTGATGTACGTTAATCAAACATTAATACTAACTTGTGATCGAAGTAAGCTATCTAACTTCTCACGAGAACTGAACATAGCTAATTAAATAAATCGTTCTTATGTTCTCACATTAATGATTATAATGCAGTGTTTCGTCAGTTCGGCACTGTCGCTGTTGGCGATATTTTCATAGTTACTTGTCCGTAAACCTGTCAATGAAATTAAGGGCAGAGGTTAAAAGAAGATGTACCCCTTGTTGTGAGAACTAAAATGTTATAGTTGGTGAACGTTACAAAATATATCATTTAATTCAAAGCAAGTTTTGAAAGTAGAATTAAAATACTTAATTTTAAACTCCTCGAATGTGTTAAATTCTCATGTTTGTTTGTTTGTAAATAGGCACAAAGCTACACAATGGACTACCTGTGCCCTGCCAACCACGGGTATCGAAACCCGGATTCTAGCGTTGTAAGTCCGCAGACATACCATTGTGCCACTGGGGGGTTTTGTTTGTTTGTAATTAAGCATAAAGCTATAAAATGGGCTACCTGTGCTCTGCCAACCACGGGTATCGAAACCCGGATTCTAGCGTTGTAACTCCGCAGACATACCACTGTGCCACTGGGGGGTTTTGTTTGTTTGTTTGTAATTAAGCACAAAGCTATAAAATGGGCTATCTGTGCTCTGCCAACCACAGGTATTGAAACCCGGATTCTAGCGTTGTAAGTCCGCAGACATACCGCTGTGCCACTGGGAGTTTTGTTTGTTTGTTTGTAATTAAGCACAAAGCTATAAAATGGGCTACCTGTGCTCTGACTGCCACGGGTGTCGAAACCCGGATTCTAGCGTTGTAAGTCCGTAGGACATACCGCTGTGACACTGGGGGGAGGGGCTAAATTCTCATAAATAACTGTTACAAAAGTAATTTCGTTTCGCTTCTTCTCGGTAGATTTTTTTCGGTTTAAGGTCGAGAAACGGATCTTTCTCTTCGCCTCACACACGGTAACAGAGTACGGATATACTTAGAAAATCGTGAAATTTGAGCATCATTGAAAGGATGTTGAATTGACCGGTACGTGATTGCAGAGGTTGAAATATAAGAAAGCCGAAGAAGGTGTGAATACACGCATAAAACGAATTCCTTCTTATAATACTCGAACTCGAAACCAAAGGCCCCCTATCGGATTTACGATCCTTCAAGGAGGCGGGGATCTATAAATCCTATGCCTGTAGAATTTGATGGAGGGGTGAGGGATGGGGGGTACCCCGAGAAAACCCACTTTCACTGCCCAGTGCCCGGTGAAACTAGAATGGAATTATGCTACATGGGGATAATATTGAAAAAAATGAGTGATAGGTGTAAAAGGAATAACAAGATAATAACAGGTAATATACATATATGTGCATATATGATTATCAAAATAATCTTACCAAAATAATGACTACTTTTCTTCCATTCTTTTGAAAATCGTTAATGAAATTAGGTAAATTCTCAAAGTTATTTTCGTCTAAAGTAAAATCCTTTTTCTCTTCCATGTAATCAATGTCAAAAAACTGGACATCCTGGCAAAGAAAATGGATATAATTAAAAATAATCAAGATGATAAAAACTTATTTAATTAGTGCTGTTAATTTTTTAAACACAGAGAAATCCGATAAAATAATACTATACATTCAAGTTAAATTTCCGTGAGTCTACATAATTTTTTCCAGACATTTTACTCCACGGAATACGAAACTAATAAATGAATTATTAACAATCATTGTGGATATCGCAACGCTTGTTTGTTTGGGGCCAGGGAATACAAAACTAACATGCGAATTTTTAGCTATCAGTGTGCATTTAAAAACGCTTGCTTCTTTGATTCAAACAATTTGTATCAACGAATACGAAATTAAAATGTGAATTTTAAATTATCAGTGCGAATATCAAAACACTTGTTTGTTTGGTTCTAATTACTTGTTCCATGGAATACGAAACTAACTCGTGAATTTTAAATTATCAGTGTGAATATAAAAACACTTGTTTGTTTGGTTCTAATTACTTGTTCCATGGAATACGAAACTAACTCGTGAATTTTAAATTATCAGTGTGAATATAAAAACACTTGTTTGTTTGGTTCTAATTACTTGTTCCATGGAATACGAAACTAACTCGTGAATTTTAAATTATCAGTGTGAATATAAAAACTCTTGTTTATTTGTTAGTTGTGTCTAGTTCTGGGATCTAGTCCCGAATCTCAGTCCTCAAGCTTACCGCTGAATTAGTGGGAAACAACAAACAAATATAATTACGAATTCCAATACTTCTGTCAAGAAGTGTAATCATATTTGCATAATTAAAGTGTCGTCTTTGAAAAAATGTTATCGAACTACCCTATAATTATGTGATACATTATTCTCATCAAAAAAGGAACTAATTACAAAAAAGAACCTTGAATAATAACTGTAAACTATTTTCAGCCGCGGCATAACGGCTCATACAATGGCTCTGAGTTTTTCAAGTACAAACTTTTAACTCGTAGATCTATCCCTTGACCGATTTGAGATCTAATTACAGCCGCGGTTATTGAGGATTCCCGCTTGTTTATATATTTAAAAAAAACGAGACAAATATCGATGTGTTTAATAGGGTTGTTCTATTGCCCTAATTGCCAGAAAGTTAAATGTTTAACTTTGACTTTAAATGATACGAGTTAACGCGCGAAGACTGACCACTCAATCTTAAACATCTTTATAAAATAATCTCTTATAAAGTTAAAATAAAAAGTTTGTTTTATGCACCCCACAATGTTATTAGATTACCTTCTTAACTACATTAGCCTATAAAAACTTTTATGGACTACAACTGCCTGTTGAAAGAAAAGGACGCAACGTTTCGGCTTCTATACTGAGGCCTTTGTACCTGAAGAAGGTCTCAGTATAGAGGCTGAAATGTTATTTCTTTTAATAAGTAATTGCAGCCCATTAAAAATTTCAAACTCACTATGTCTACTCTGCCTGAAGTTCTACCGATATGACATATTCCCAGTTGAAACAATATCATATCACCCTAAAATATTGTTACGTCTCTGGTCGTTTGTTAATTTCCCGTAGAAATTCATTACGAGAAACTTCAGCGATACGAGTCCTTTCTTAATTAAAACTAGTTTATTCTTTCTCGATATAACTTTATAATACACAGAATTTCCACAGTCAATACGTTTGCAATCTCGATAACAAAACACACACTTTATATTATCGTCACTACCGCTCACTTGACTCAATTATCTGTCTCTATATCTCCCTATCTGTCATTATCTCCGCTTTATTTGCCGGGCTTATATACTAAAATAGAGGGCGCCTAGAAAAGACTAGAGTTGCCAGGAAAAGTCAAGATTCTTCGAGAATCTCATGACGTGTTAC
>NW_013678164.1:3612-6035 GCF_000517525.1 Limulus polyphemus | reverse complement strand
ACTAGATATCCGGTATTCTTATAAATAAAACCGCCAAGAAGTGACGGCAACAATGTAATTGAATTGCAGACAGAGATAGAGACGAACAATTGAGTCAAGCACGTGAATCGTTCGTTGTGAATTATAGCGTTTGTTTAAGTTATAGCGTGACTGTGGAAATTAAGTGTACTGCAAAGTTGTATTGAGAAAGAATAACCCAGTTTTATTTAAGAAAGGACTTGTATCGGTAAAGTTTCTTCGGAAAGAATTTTTACGGAAAATTAACTAACGACCAGAGACGTAACAATATCATATCACATAACATATCAACCATAACAGTGTTGTGAATTATAAAACTAAACTATTTCTATATATGTGTTAAATATTTATTTATTTTTTTCACCAAAAGTGAAACTGAAAGGAGAATCTGTGTTGTAGAGGCCTAACGCATTCTTTGATTGGCCATATTCTCTGCTTCGGGCTGCAGTTTCGCCTATTCAAGGCTCATCAACACAGCTAGAGACAATAAACATAAGAAATACAGTTAGGCCTCTTACAAAGGACTCAAAACTCCATAGATATTATAAAAGGTTTCTGTTTTTACTCACGTAGGGTATGCCAGCATCAATGGTTCGTTGAGATACGTCTGTCACTTCAGAAAGATTGTTGTAACCCCACCTTGAAAGCTGATATCCCAAACTCCAGTATGGTGGAAACATGGGAAATCCAATAACCTGGAACCCAAAGCAAACTCAAAACAACAAGTAATATGATTTTAAAACATTTTTAATTTTCAAGCAACACTAAGTTTCGCTCGGTTTACCTAGCATCGTCAGATGGATACATTTAAATGACGGAACAAAAACGTTACGTAACTTTTCAGGCTTTTAACGTGAGTACTCATATTTGTATTAAGTAATTTATTTGGACTATCACCACGTGTTTTTGTTTGTAGCTAAGCGCAACGTTGTACAATGGGCTATCTGCGTTTGCTGTGCTCACCGAGTGGATCTAACGCAAAATCTCAGCTTTATAAGCTCTCGAGCCAAAAGAGGGCTTTTGTTTGTTTGTTACGGATTTCGCGCAAAGCTACACGATGGCTATCTGCGCTAGCCGTCCCTAACATGCTCGCCCTTTCAGCCGTGGGGGCGTTATAATGTGACGGCCAATCCCACTATTCGTTGGAAAAAGAGTAGCCCAAGAGTTGGCGGTGGGTGGTGATGACTAGCTGCCTTCCCTCTAGTCTTACACTGCTAAATTAGGGACGGCTAGCGCAGATAGCCCTCGTGTAGCTTTGCGCGAAATTCAAAAACCAAACCGGTGTCTCAGCGGTTCATCTGAGGGCTTACAACGCTAAAAGTTGATATACGAGGTGGGCAGAGCACCTATAGCTAGCTCACTATGTAGCGTTGCGCTTAACAGCAAACAAAAAACGATCCATATTATGTATCACCACGGAAGTTAATCAATCCGTTAGTTTTTTTCAATACTGTTTTTTTTCTTACTGTTACACTTAGCCTGAAAATAACGTTCAGATCGGGAGTTCTAGATGAACTTAGTTTACCTGCATGTACTGACGAACAACGTCCTCTGGTGTTGGTCCAAGGAAAACAAAGAAATCCAAGATGCCGCCGATAGTGCGAAATGTTATGGCAGGATACGGTTGGAAAAGAACATCTGTAAAAACCAACGCAAACTTTCAAAAAACAAACAAACAGTTATCTAACTGGCTATCTAGCTAGCTTTCTCTGTTTATTTGTTTGTCTGTCTATATATTTGTCTATCTAATTAGCTAGCTATCTCTTTGTCCGTCTGTCTATATATTTGTCTATCTAATTAGCTAGCTATCTGTTTGTCCGTCTGTCTATATATTTGTCTATCTAATTAGCTAGCTATCTGTTTGTCTGTCTGTCTGTCTATAGATTTGTTTATCTAACTAGCTAGCTATCTGTTTGTCTGTCTGTCTGTAGATTTGTTTATCTAACTAGCTAGCTATCTGTTTGTCTGTCTATAGATTTGTTTATCTAACTAGCTAGCTATCTGTTTGTCTGTCTGTCTGTAGATTTGTTTATCTAACTAGCTAGCTATCTGTTTGTCTGTCTATAGATTTGTTTATCTAACTAGCTAGCTATCTGTTTGTCTGTCTGTCTACCTATTGATCTGTCTATCTATTTGTTTGTTTTATCCATCTGGCCGTCTTTAGTTAAAACAACCTACCCATAGCGTTGCTATTTAACAGAAAGTCCGTCTGTCCGTTTTTAGCTAAGACAACCTACCCATAGCGTTGCTATTTAACAGAAAGTCCGTCTGTCCGTTTTTAGCTAAGACAACCTACCCATAGCGTTGCTATTTAACAGAAAGTCCGTCTGTCCGTTTTTAGCTAAGACAACCTACCCATAGCGTTGCTATTTAACAGAAAGTCCGTTTTTAGCTAAGACAACCTA
>NW_013678164.1:0-2739 GCF_000517525.1 Limulus polyphemus | reverse complement strand
AACTCGAGCGCTTTCGAATAGTTGACTCTTCTTCTTCTTTGTTTTCCTGAAGAAGAATAGTCAGTTATTCGAAAGCGCTCGAGTTTTGGTCTTATTTTAAGTCTATTACACTTTATATGCGATCCTTTGCTAACTCTTTTATCAAAATTCGCTCTTCTTAATAGTCTTAATAAAAAAATAGAGGCTCTATAATAATTTATTTAGCCAATTTAAAGCAAACAGTGAAGTGATTGGTGTTTGTTATTATTAGACTACAGCTTTATACTCGTATTCATTATAAACACATTAACGAATAAATTATGATAACGTATATTAGACATTCTAACGTTATATTTCATGAAGTTTCATTGAATGATGTTTTTTTAGCTTCTTATGACAAAAGAAATGGCTGAGCATTCCGAATTGATTAAACTATAAAGAATAAGACAAGATAAACTGAGGAACGGAAAAATATAGAGACAGACAGATAGATAACAGACAGACAGACAGATAGATAGATAACAGACAGACACACAGATAGATAACAGACAGATAGATAACAGACAGACACACAGATAGATAACAGACAGACACACAGATAGATAACAGACAGACAGATAGATAACAGACAGACAGACACACAGATAGATAACAGACAGACACACAGATAGATAACAGACAGACACAAAGATAGATGACAGACAGACACACAGATAGATAACAGACAGACACACAGATAGATGACAGACAGACAGATAGATAGATAACAGACAGACAGACAGATAGATGACTGACAGACAGACAGACATATAAATAACAGACAGGCAGACAGATAGATAACAGACAGACAGATAGATAACAGACAGACAGATAGATAACAGACAGACAGACACACAGATAGATAACAGACAGACAGATAGATAACAGACACACAGATAGATAACAGACAGACAGACACACAGATAGATAACAGACAGACAGACAGATAGATGACTGACAGACAGACAGACATATAGATAACAGACAGACAGACATATAGATGACTGACTGACAGACAGACATATAGATAACAGACAGACAGATAAATAACAGACAGGCACACAGATAGATAACAGACAGACACACAGATAGATGAAAGACAGACAGAAAAATAGATAAAATATACCAAAGGAGCAGCATCTCTACTGAAAAAGCTCCATCTCTTCCAAGATGTCGAATGGCGATATTTTTCAGTTCTATGCTCTCCCAGGCCATACACGTTAGACGAAGGTAGCTTTGTAGAAATCTGTATGAACTGGTCAGAGAAGACCATTCCTGGAATATTGGTATCAATTCTACGGAATCCATAAAGTTAAGACACATTTTAATGTAACCACTCTATATAATAAAAACGTTTATATCAACTTTGAAAACAAAATTAAATCAATATATGTATATTTCAACTCACATAAACCCTACGTAACCAATACAAATGATGAATGTTTATTTATTCTATGACAACAATGTGTACTTTAGTTTCATGTCAATAAAATAATCACTTTTAATTCAGGATTTTTATTTATTTCGTGACAACCATATTTACTTCACACAAGTTTTTATCGGTTGTACTTAGTAAAACGTTTGTTTATTTTATTCACAACGTTTCAACAGGTTTACCTGGCGTCATCAGGTAGCATACAAGAAATGAAGATAACAGAATTTAACAGAATCACGTGAGAAGCCATAACTATATAACCTACAAACACACGACTGACCAACTGTAAACAATAAAACAATTTTTCAATGAACTAGTCAAATTTAAGTACAATAAACAAAACTTTTAGAACTGAGTCTAAGTATTCAAATACGTTCTATATGCATGAGAGAAGAGAACTAAAATAGATATAAATAAACACCTTTGTATTTGTTAAGAATAGGGTTGTGTTTTTTTATTAATAAGGAATCTTTTATTTTTCGTCTATTAATGTTGTTCTCTCTGCTGAGGACTTTTAGTTGGGAAGAATAAAAAAAAAAAGTTTTTAATAAAAATGTTTCCAAAAACGTGAGCTGGAGATTTTAAATGTTCCCGAAAACATTTAGAAAGTGGTCTGTTAGTCCCACCAGGTTAAAAGCTTTCGCAATCTGTACATTCAATTGTACACATATTTCTTGAAGTATCGTTATCCATATACTTTTTTTAGATAGCAGTTGACTTAGCTTCTTTCCAGGTAAAAATTTAAATTGTACTTGAATGTTAATTTTGTACTCTCTGACTGTTTTTAATTGTTAGCCTTAGTTCTTGTATCCCACCCGATATGAGCCACCCCAGTGGCACAGCGGTATGTCTGCGGACTTACAACGCTAGAATCCGGGTTTCGATACCCGTGGTGGGCAGAGCACAGATAGACCATTGTGTAGCTTTGTGCTTAACTACAAACAAACCCACCCGATGATGCCAGATAAACCTGATGAAACGTTGGGAATAAGATAAAGAAACGTTTTACTATGTACAACCGATAAAAACTTGTGTGAATTTTCAAAACATAGTTTTATTTAATATTTCATTCATACGTACTCTAGTTTAATTTAAATAGAATAATCAGTTTTAATTCAGAATGTTTATTCCTACCGTGAAAACCATATTTAGTTTAACTTGAATAAAATAATCACTTCTAATTCAGCTCAATTTTCCTTCATATTCTGAATCATTGTACCTACCGTAGAACCCCCAGGTGGCACAGCAGTAAGCCTGTAAAGTTATAATACTAAAATTCGTGGTTT
>NW_013678163.1:8564-10996 GCF_000517525.1 Limulus polyphemus | reverse complement strand
TCAGGTTAATTCTAGCTCACAGACACACACACACCACCAGTGAAAGAATAGACCATTCCAAGCTTTTACTTGTTGTTAAACAAATGTTTAAACAACTCTACTTATTCAGGTTAATTCTGGCTCACAGACACACACCACCAGTGAAAGAATAGACTATTCCAAGCTTTTACTTCTTGCTAAACAAATGTTTAAATAACTCCACTTATTCAGGTTAATTCTAGCTCACAGACACACACACACCACCAGTGAAAGAATAGACCATTCCAAGCTTTTACTTGTTGTTAAACAAATGTTTAAACAACTCTATTTATTCAATGATAAAGATTACTTAGTCTTACCTTTGACCTGATTCTTTCTTTCTTTCTGCCGGACTCTCTCTTCTTTGGCCTTTTGCAAGGCCTATGTTGCAAACATTTATTTATAAAGCGTGGAGCTTGACAGAAACCCGCAGATGGTAGTTTGAACTATAACCCGCTTGTTATCACCGCTCGCAGTGCTACTATGCGGATATTTACTGCCGCAACTTTGCTAAGAAAAAAGACAATTATCCTTCATATAACCTATTAAGAATAACGATAACCATGATTTATACAATTCTATCAAAAATGAGGTAACCATAGCCCATACAACCTATCACGAAAAGGCGTAACCACAAAAGTCACAAAAATGAAATGAAAAGAGACAAATAAGGTTAATCAAACATGAAAGTTGGCCCTAAGAACTAAATATACGTTACTAACAGATTCTATGAAATAGTTCACTTACTTATAAATACAATCGTATTGGAACGCTTTTGTTTGGAAGTAACTTAACACTTCTACGAATCTGTTTTTGATGAGTTTAGTTGTTTTGAAGTTAAGCACAAAGCTACACAATGTGCTATCTGTGCTCTGGCCAATACGGGTATCGATATCCCGGTTTCTGGTGTTGTAAGTCCGCAGACATACCGCTGTGCCACTGGGGGGTATTTTGATTAGAAGAACGTTTATGAGATAATAATATAATTTCGCGATGTGGTAAAATATGTAAAGCCAAACTGTAACTCTTAACTCTGATTCCATTTATTAGTTTTATCTTAAACAATTGTCACGTCTCTGTTCTCGTTTGTTAATTTTCCGTAGAAATTCCTTTCTTAAATAAAACTAGTTTATTTTTACTCAATTCAACTTTGCAATACACTTAATTTCCACAGTCATTTTAACTTAAACACACGTTATAATTCACAACGATTCACGCACTTTACTTACGGTCACTCCCGCTCACTTGACTCGATTAACTGTGTCTATATCTCCAATCTCTCTATTTGTTATTCCAATTCATTGTCTCGCTTTATTTGCCGCGCTTATGTACAAGAATAGAGGGCGTCTAGAACGCACTAGCCTCTTCAGGAACCTTCTAGATACTCATCACGTGTTACCAGAGTCACGTGACTTCCGCTGTCGTAACACAATTATTTACGCCCATATTTCAAAATTTCCACTGTTAGCATATAAATTAGCTGTTGATATACACATAGTTCAAATCGGTGTGTAGTGATGGTATGACAAAATAAAAATAAATATCAATATAGTTACAAAAATGGTCTAGAGATGGCAGGCGTGCAAAGCCTACCCTAAAACTCCACGGTTTATTCATAATATTTTTTCTTTAAATTTATATGTTTGTAATAACAATGTTAACATTTTTTCGCCTTAAAGTACAAACTTTAATCAATGCCTTAAACACGTTTAGATTACACACGAAATACACATCACTAGTCTTATAACTAGATTTATAACTTTTGATTTAGTTTGTGTCTTGTTGCTAGGCGAGCAGTGCCCTCTAGTGAGAAGGATCTGATTTAAGGTCTAAAAAGTCTAAAAGAGCGTCTTATGTTGTTATTGCATAAAAAATAAAACTCGTACATTACTGCTATGATGGAGTTGAATTAATTATGTTTAAGTATCTCCTAGATCCTATTATTCTAAGTTGTTTTTACTTTAAGTAAGGGTTACATAAGTTCCCACACATTTAATACATGATAATTTTCCGTATTACCTACAATTTTATGACGCATAATTTCACCGTCTTAGCTGCATAAGTTTTAAATATTTTACTACATAAAAAATCAAGGTTTTATGTTAAATAATTCAAGGTTAATATATCAACTAGGGATCTTCGTATTAAACAACTGCGTAACTTACGTAACTAACACGAGATGGCGTTAAAGAGCCATAAACTAGAGTTTAATCAAATTTACTCTTATAACTCGGGTCAGGATACAAACGTTTATTAAGAAACTATAATTAATATTTAATTTCCACCTACGTTTTAAATATATATATCCTTTAATAATCTTACAAACTTCTGAGTGCAAAACGAGATAAATTTCTATTGTGTACTTCAATATTTTGTTTTAATTGGTGACATTTCCTTCTTCACTAAAGATTACA
>NW_013678163.1:0-7656 GCF_000517525.1 Limulus polyphemus | reverse complement strand
GTCTAATTGAAAACCTTCACTTAATTTGTCTTCCTTGTATCAGACGTGACCCGTCTAATTGAAAACCTTCACTTAATTTGTCTTCCTTGTATCAGACGTGAACCCGTCTAATTGAAAACCTTCACTTAATTTGTCTTCCTTGTATCAGACGCGACCCGTATAATTGAAAACCTTCAATTGATTGCTGTAGTGCATGTTGGTGTTTAAAAGACGTTATTTTGTTATTTTTCTTTGTCTAAAATCTCAATGCTTCACCTTCTTCACGAGCGTTCGACTAAAACACAAACCATAGCCGTAATTGGAAACTTTAACAATTAACTTTTTTTTCTGTAAGGAACATCCATTTCAATTTTTGTGGAATTTCAAAGTTTACGAAATAAATACTTCAATTGGTTGAGTGATCACTTTAGTGAAAATTGTACATGTTTCTTTAAATTTCCACAATCGTCTTATATTTCTGTTTCGCTAGAATTATTATTTCATCTCTTCAACCGCTAAAATGTTTTGACTGTTACCAAAATAATGTTTCAGAAAAAAAAAAAGTGTTTACTCAGTATTATTTTGATCAAAATAAAATTATCGTACAATGACGCACGTGTTGCTAAGTTACATTATTTAGACATCACGACTGTTGTGTAGAAAAATAGTTGTTTCTTTTTCTGTTCTAACTAAGGAAAAAAAAAACCTTATAATTGTAACTTTCTTGCTTTTTTATGATATACATACATATCCTGATGGCTGAAGAACAAATGATAGTATAAGGCCTAAACTCTGAAAACTACAAGCTTCAGATAATGTGCATTTGTTGTGTTATTGGGAGTTGAATAAAGAAAACATTAATAATCCCACGTTCCAGACATATGTTGACTAGCCTGCTGTGTTTTTATACCAGCGTATAAGACGTACATAGCTGTAGAGAGATGATAAAATAACAGACCGTTGTTATCAGCATTAAACTCGGACTCCCTGCGTGGATGTCGGTGTTCCTTAGGAGTGTGGGAAACCACTTGAGTTTGTTTGTTTCACAATTCGTGAGTTGAACGCTAAACTAGTGAAGAACGGATATATGGGCACCATCAAGCCCATAGCCATGTCTGGAAGTGGGGGATTCATTTTGGTATAAAGTGGAACTTCAGTTTCCAGGGGCGAAAAAAGTTCCGAAATACGCAATGGTTCCTTTATTGGTTGTGAAAGTAATTAGTTATACAATAAGAGGCCACAAACAAAGAAGAGGGGGGGGGGGAATGTTAATAGGCGAGCGGAGCTCCAGCGGGAGTGGTGGGTTTGTTTGTACCCCCACCCACCTGGCTTGCTGTCATTTCTTGTCCTTCATTCTTGATAACATATATAGGGCACAAACAAAGAAGGGGGGGGGGGAATGTTAATAGGCGAGCGGAGCTCCAGCGGGAGTGGTGGGTTTGTTTGTACCCCCACCCACCTGGCTTGCTGTCATTTCTTGTCCTTCATTCTTGATAACATATATAGGGCACAAACAAAGAAGGGGGGGGGGAATGTTAACAGGCGAGCGGAGCTCCAGCGGGAGTGGTGGGTTTGTTTGTTACCCCCACCCACCTGGCTTGCTGTCATTTCTTGTCCTTCATTCTTGATAACATATATAGGGCACAAAGTACGAATCGCAACCGTTGACTTTGAAGCGAAAGTAAACAATAATGATGATTGTTTTGTTTTGAATTTCGGACAAAGCTGCTCGAGGACTATCCGTCCTTAATTTTAGCAGCAATAGATTAGAGGGAAGTCAACACCATCCACCACCAATTATTGGGCTACTCTCTTGTCAACGAACAGCGGGACTTACTGTCACATTGTAACGACCCCACGACTGAAAGGGCGAGCATTTTTGATAACGGGGATTCGAACCTGTAACCCGCAGGATTCGAGTCATGCCAACCCGTTCAAGATAATAGGAATAACCATCATCAACATTATTTCATTTGGGAATAAACAATGTAAAATTTCTCTAGTCTTCAAAATATTTTTAAAACTGGTTTATTAACGCTATCTCAAAATATAACACATTCTCGTTCTTATAAAATACATTTTTTACGTTTTAATTTTTGCATAAATTATTAAACGTATTAAATTATGCAACATTTGTTGAACGAGGAAACAAAATACTAAAACTTGGGGGGGGGGAGGGGGGAGTTGTTCGGTTAAAACGTACTGATATCAAACGCTCACAATCCGTTTTAAGTCCAGTTCTGGAAGCGTTAATGCTGCAAAGTTTCCATGGTTACTATTTATAACGCAATCACGTGCTTCATATTAATAACTCATGGTTTCCATGGCTACATAACAGCATACATATATATTTGTGTGTGTGTGTGTGTTTAAGATTTGAAATAAATATGACGAGAAAAACAACAAGGTTGATTAGGTGAGATTTTTAATGTGTCAAAAAATATGTACATGATAAGTCTAACAACGTTTCTGTTTTCAACAAACTTTGTCCTTCGGAACGTAAATATTAACATACGAACAAGAAAACAATTAGTACACTTTGTTGTCTACCTTATAGGTCCCACTTATTTCTGGGCTTTGCTCATCATTAACAACGCTCGTGTTAGTTTATTTTTAAAACGAAATTGATATAAGGCAATATATATACTAGTACTACTATTTGAAAATCTCAACTGTTTCTTGTCTGTATATATAATCTACAGAAACCTTAACTCACGTTTAACAATATTTACATCTTGAGAAATAATCCTCCACGAAACACATGTAGTATAATATAATAAATAAGTGTAATAAGAATATTTTAAGCATCAAAATGGCACTACGCTAAAACCTATATTTCGTCGTTGCTATAGGATAAATTAACGATCTACTAATATGAATTTTTTTTTAGTGAAGAGCTTCACAACTGGCTGTCTGCGCTCTGTCCACCACGGGGAATCGAACCCCGGATTTTACTGTTGTAATCCCATAAACTTACCGCTGACTAGCTGAGAGACATACTATTAACATTTTGTGTTTGTTTTGGCGCAAAGCCATACAATAGACTATCTGCACTCTGTCCACCGCAAGGAATCGTACCTCAAATTTTAGTGTTATAAGCACGTATACTTACCGTTGACTGGTAAATAACTGTACGTAGAAACGTATAGTACAAGAGTAAAAACAAATAGTTAAGTATGATACTTGATTTGTTTACAGTTTTCTTATAACACGTATCTTTCTTCTGTAGGCACCAATAACTTAAGAAAACGCTTTGATAAGTGGCCAGTTTTACTTACAAAGTTTGTTTACAGCAGGAAATGATATCCAAAAAGTCTAGGCCTAACAACATTGTACATGTTGTGAATTTGTTTTCTTTTTTTCCCACTAGGACTGAGACTGTCGCTCTAAAAATATAGGTTCGAATATCGACGACTCCGTATGGGGATCCTTAACCTAAAGTAAAGATAAAAGAAATCAAGCCTTTTTAGTTATGGGGTGATTTGACCTAGTCCGAGACAAAAGGCAGCAGACACCTTGTGGTGAGTTAGGTACACTGCCAAGAAACACCTATGGAGGGTTGAATACGTTATAATAAACAGATTTTGAATACATAAATAAATAGCTGCGTGTCAACCACAGACGACATAGAACGGAATGTATCAGAACTACATTTTGACATTGTATGGTGTTTATAGGTGGTGTGATGTCACCAAAACCTGATCGCTCTTGGGAATGATATATATAACCTTCCTTTCCCTATTCGTAGACTTAGATCATAAAGATGTGTTTAGATCTTGAATTTAATACCATTGGTAAATAAATAAAGGTACATATACGTCGGGCACCAGGTCCATTCAGAAAGATACCCAAAATAAATCGCATGCCAACTGTGGTAAGCAAAATGCGGAGTCTTCTGTTAGATGAGAATCCACAGCAAAAGCCTTCCCCCGGGCAACAGTACACAATTTAATCAACAAGGATATCGGTCTATAAAATCGACACAAGTCATGTGTAAATAAACGTATTTGTTTAACCATCGTATACCTCATGCAGGTGGAGAATGAAACGGATATAATTCCATATGAAGGCATATCAAGTCGTTAGATGCAGCGACTATGGGTGTTTGTGCGATCGAACTATTAAAACGGGCGCTAGGAAGTCTTTGTCCTCGTATACTAGATGGCTTATAGAAAACTTGCCGGAATGAGGGATGTGCTTCGAACATGACAGTCTTACGACAGAGCTTTTTATATGGGAACTACGCAACAGGGTTATACTAAAGACGCACGGTCGTCAGATAGAACGTGTCCAGACGTGGTGACATGAACTGTGACGAGGGTCCAAAATCAAATTAAGATGATGTACTAGTGAAGATAAATTTTATATTATAAGTAAAGCCTCGAAGTGCATTAATATGGAAGACGTTGTTACTTCTCCCAGTAGATAATCATCGTAACATTAAATATAAAATATTACTTTTGTTATCTTTCTCAATGTGATCTTTTAAACTGGGTTGTTATAACAAACAATATTATGTTTAGAAGTTTGGGTTCTTTATTTCTGATTTTTTAATCTCTTCTTTTTTTGTTATTAAAAGATAAATAGTTTATAAAGTTTGTCTAACTACAAACATTATTATTTGTTACAGTACTGGAAATGTTTTTATAAGTAACAAACATTACTGTTCTACTAACTGAAATTTCTTCTGGCTGTTAGAAAACAACCAAAAAATAAACACTTTTCGTTTGATTCATATATTCGCACAAAGCTAAGACTATTTGGTACTGATAAACTAGAGGAATGTAGATTGCACCCACTGCTAAGTATTGAACTACTTTTCTCAAATAGTGGGATTTGACCTTTACTATTATAACGCACACACGTTTCTAAAGTGCGAAGCGCGATTTTGCGCAGCGGGATGCGAACCATGGACCCTAAGATTCACAGTTCGGCACGCTTACTGCAAGGCCACGCTCTCTAGAAGCTCCTTGACAATGACGGTTGAACGTATACAAAAATTTAAGAACTTTTTTTTTGTCGCAAAGTGTATTATGATTTTTTCATACCTTTGAAATATATTGCCAGCCCATCAAAACATTACTTAATAAGAGTTTTCAGTACCTTTAAAAATATCACATTTTTTAAAGTATTTATAAACGTCTGCCAATAAAAGTGAGTCAGGTACTATGGCTTGTTTAACCCTTGTCTGGACCCTCACATCAGGACACATTTCCCTTTTAGTTTTTCTTTCCTGAACTGAGAACGAGTTTTCTTGGAGTCCAGATGAAGGCTCATGGACCTTCTCTTCTCCATGTTCAATAGTTCCTGGAAAAGTTCCTTCACGTTGTAATTCGTCTTGGCTGACGTTTCCATGAAGCCACACCCCCAACGACGAGCCTGGTCCTGCCCCTGTTGACTGTCCACCTCTCTGACTTCACTTTCGTCACATTTGTTGCCAACCAGCATCTGAGGGATTCCCTCCAAATCACCTTTGACCTCTTTAATAACATCAAAGATAGCTTTTAGCTCCTCGAGACTCTGTTTGCTTGTAACAGAGTACACCATAATAAAAGCATGACCCTTGGAAATATTGAGGCGTTGCATAGCTGGAAACTGGTGGCTTCCCGTAGTGTCGGTTATCTGAAGTGTACATATGTTTTTATTACAGCTGATCACCTGGAAAGTAAAAAAGATATCGATAAAAAAAACAACTATTTAAACATTTGTTTTCGTGTAAAAAGTTACAACAACACAAAATACCCTGCGTTATAAAGTTTTAATAAACAACCACCCCCTGGAGGCTTACATTCACCACGTTTATGTATTAGTTACTTACGTCTGCATCTAACCGGAATAATTATATTCAGACGTAGTCTGATTGTTTCATTAACGTCTGAAAGCATCATGCCTTAAAATGTTCGTTAAAACGGAATCACTAGGTGTCTCTATAAATTGTATGTGGCTTTCGTCAATGATGAAAAAAAATCGAAGTGTTTAGAAATTGTCCATAACAGTTAAATAGAGCATGTAATGCGTTTAGATAAATATTTATATTGGAGGCACGTGTTTGACAAACACATCATCTTTATCATTTCAACAACACATTCATTCATTTTGTAAATAAACATCTGAAAGAAAGAAAAGTCTGCGCAAACTCAGTTATGCCTACTCTCCTGATTGGACGTCAAGACGTAAAGTATTACAGAGCGGCGGAATGTAAAGGCTGGATTATTCGAGTTAGCCAACATATATCGCTGTTAGATTAACTTAACGTTATCTCTCGTAGGGTGAAAAGGCCTACAAATGACAAATACAAGAAATCCAGAAAAATTATTATTCACACCAGGTGGCACTCTTAGCCAACATATATCGCTGTTAGATTAACTTAACGTTATCTCTCGTACGGTGAAAAGGTCTACAAATGACAAATACAAGAAATCCAGAAAAATTATTATTCACACCAGGTGGCACTCTTAGCCAACATATATCGCTGTTTGATTAACTTAACGTTATCTCTCGTACGGTGAAAAGGTCTACAAATGACAAATACAAGAAATCCAGAAAAATTATTATTCACACCAGGTGGCACTCAGGCAGTTAAAAACATTCGAAATTCCTAGTGGGAAAGTTAAGAAAACTGTGAAAAAAAATAATGAAGTTTAAATTAAGATTTTAATTGCTTTGTTAAGTTTAACACCGCTGCAAAAAAAAAAATATATATATATATATATACTTTTGTTACATTAAGGAGTGTTTCACACCAAAATAAATCATCGTAGCCTTCAGTAGTTTCCTAGGCGACTAACTACGTCACCTCATAGATATTTTAATAGACAGTTCGTTCGGCATCGGAAATACTCGGTACTAGACAGTTCGTTCGACATCGGAAATACTCGGTTTTTTCACGATAATTCTCTATTAGCTGTTTGTTTCAACTTTTGCGCAGAACTAAACAAAGGCCTATCTGCGCATAGTCGTCTCTAAATTTAACAAATAGGGAAGGCAGCTGGACAATAGCACCTACCGCCTACTCTTGTCTACTCATATCTGATAGAATAGTAGGATTTGACCATTACTCCCATAGCGCTGTAAGCCATGAACCAAAGGTGCGGGGGTGCTAAAGGTGCGACAGCACCCCACAGCTTGACGTGATTCCTATCACATACGGTGGTTTCGATTTTGTTCAACGGTTTTCAGCACACACCTCCACTACAGCGTCAACGCCATGATCCCTCGGATTCACAGTTCGAGCACGATAAATTCCCCGTGAACCTCCTCACGAATCTTAAAACCGCACCGAATGTGTGAAACAAACACGTACTTATGTATTCTCCTAGAAAGACAACAAAACTCATTAGATGAGCGTGCGTGACAAAGTCTGGATGACTTGAGAAAATGTTCGAGTTGCTAGGCAACCAAATGATTTTCAGGCAATTACAACATTTGTATCTGTAGTTTACAGATGCACCTAGAACCGAGAGATACATCAATAAACTAGCTGCATCACACTATTATAGACATAGCACACACCCAAGCACTTTAGACCTGTATTACAACATTTGTATCTGTACTTTACAGATGCACCTAGAACCGAGAGATACATCAATAAACTAGCTGCATCACACTATTATAGACATAGCACACACACCCAAGCACTTTAGAACTGTATTACAACATTTGTATCTGTAGTTTACA
>NW_013678162.1:10088-12896 GCF_000517525.1 Limulus polyphemus | reverse complement strand
AGAAGATCCTCAAGAGTAAGAATCAACAATATATGTGTGTACGTAAACACTTAAATTTGCATTGTTACGTAATCTGAATTTTCTAGAAAATCTTCCCACGCCTATAAATATAACTGTTAGTAGTTCGCTATAATCAGTGTGCTATAATCTTTGAAAGCTATAACTGTGATTTTTATAACGCTTATCAGTCGGAAAACTTCAGATATTTGACCAGGAATATTTATAAATTTCGAACATTACAAATCGTTTAACTTCAGTGGATTCTTATCGGACATTGGTATTTTTACGAAAATATTACCTAACTTCAACGGTGGAAAACTTAGTGTGTGTGGCTAAGGACAAAGCTAGCTAGCTTCCCAGCGAATGGTATCTACATTAACTCGCTCATCGTGACCCCTCGATAAGATATCAAGGTAGTTCCAAACTAGAAAGAAAGCTTTATATTGTTTGTAAGTTTGTGAAACTTTCGTTTATAAATCATTGTTTGTAATAACTATTTGTAATAATTGTTACTGTAAATTGCATTGTTGTGTGTATATTAAAACGTATTTGTAACAAAGTAAATGTAACAAAGATTTTTATGGATTATCCAAATACAAAATAATCTCATATTTTTCCAATAACGATTTAAGTGACGAGGAAAAAACGTGTGTTGGCCTGTGGTTTAAAAATAGGCCATTCCACTAAAAAGGTTTAAATATGAGGATTTTTTTATTGAATTGTAAACAGTTACCGCATTCACGGTCTAAGCACATTATCTGGAGGAAAAACAATAAAACTTTTAACAACTCAAGTAAATGTCAAAACTTTAACATATTTTAATTGTTACAACTAATTAAATATTATTACTAAAAAGGATGATTAAAGATTATTACTAAAAAGGATAATTAAATATTACTACTTAAAAGGGATAATTAAATATTATTACTTAAAAAGGATAATTAAAGATTATTACTAAAAAAGGATAATTAAAGATTATTACTTAAAAGGATAATTAAAGATTATTACTAAAAAGGATAATTAAATATTATTACTTAAAAGGGATAATTAAATATTATTACTAAAAAGGATAATTAAAGATTATTACTAAAAAAGGATAATTAAATATTATTACTTAAAAAGGATAATTAAAGATTATTACTAAAAAAGGATAATTAAAGATTATTACTTAAAAGGATAATTAAAGATTATTACTAAAAAGGATAATTAAAGATTATTACTAAAAAAGAATAATTAAAGATTATTACTAAAAAGGGATAATTAAAGATTATTATTAAAAAAGGATAATTAAAGATTATTACTAAAAAAGGATAATTAAATAATATTACTTAAAAGCATAGTTTATTGAGTGAAAATAAATTACTTTTCATTCTGGTATTTGTTTGTTTTTAAATTTCACATAAATCTATACGAGGGCTATCTGCGCTAGCCGTCCTTAATTTAACAGTGATAGACTAGATGGAAGGCAGGTAGTTAACACCACCCACCGATAACTTTTGGGCTACTCTTTTTACCATCGAATAATTGGATTGAGCATCTCATTATAACGCCCCCACGGTTGAAAGGGTGAGTATGTTCGATGACGAGGGTTACATACTGAGCTTTTATATCAAAATAGTAAAGATGAAATGAGATCTCTAAGCCTAAGTTACAGAATCTCACGAGTATTATCACAAAATAATTCCATTTTCTAACAGACGATGATATTTATGACCAAGTTGATGGTGTTTGCTACGGGATCTAGATTAGGCCTATCATTAGATAATTTCTTCGTGTGTTATCTTGAAAAATACGGGCTTGTTCTTCACAGGTTAAGCCAGTATTTTATAGAAAATATTTTGATTTGAACACCTTGAGCGTTTGAATGGCTACATTAATAAATCAATATTAAATTCACTATTGAACATCAACAAAACCACCAACGTTCATTCTTAAGCCTAATTATTCATAGTAAAGATAAGAAAGCTTTCACTGGTTTCTATTTCAACTTTAACAGCTTATACCATTGTATTATAAGTAGTACTTGGTTCGAAACTCCTTCTTACATAGGAGACGAACGTTGGGTTATTTAGTTATATCAGCGCCACCTGCAGAGAGTTATAAGAAACTGTTTCAAGCAATTATTTTCTCACGTTGCGAGTCTACGTCAGTAAGCGAGGTTTAATAATTTATTACTCTTGTTATAATATGTTTCATTTTACAGCCTTGATTTTTTAGTGGCATTGTCATTGGAAACATGGCATAACTACAAGTATAATGCTTTTTGGTTTTAACATACAGCCACAAGAGGAGTTGGCACACGTTACCAGTCCAACAGTCATAAGTTAGTGGGCTGACTATAACCCAGAAAACCCGTTAATGGCACTAAGAAACTGATTTATTGTCTTCTCAAATGTCCCCATTACATATCAGGGTTAGCTTAAAGTTTAAAACTGAGCCTTAAGGAATTATTGTGTGATAACATTATCTTTATCCTAGTTTCCTGTAATAGGCTTTACGATTATAGGTTCCAATTAATAACCAGTTTGCCCCTAACTGGAATAAATAATTCTTCTCTGATAAAGAAAGTTGGCTTTAAGATTTCGCTTTAACTGACTCGTTGGCCAAAACGATGAACACGTACTCTATAATTTGTTAGTTTGATGACCACGACCTTTTTCTTTTAACTGTCATATCTTAGACTAGCGGGCATTAACCTTCCAAACAAAATCAGTTTCAGTAATATATTCCTGAACTAACATTACCTGGATTATATATAAATATACATACACACACACACACACACATATATATATATATATATATTGA
>NW_013678162.1:8268-9758 GCF_000517525.1 Limulus polyphemus | reverse complement strand
ATGACCACGACCTTTTTCTTTTAACTGTCATATCTTAGACTAGCGGGCATTAACCTTCCAAACAAAATCAGTTTCAGTAATATATTCCTGAACTAACATTACCTGGATTATATATATATACACTTCTCAGTTATTCCAAATACTTCATACAAACAGTCATATGGTGCTAGGGGATTAATATTATCCACCTGGTGGATCAGTATCCTAGCTATGCGTTTAATAGTTTAACCCTAGCGGAAAGAAATATACACTACCTATACAAGTTAATATCTTTATTGATTATTTAAAATGTTTGAATAGTTTAACCCTAGCGGAAAGAAATATACATTACCTATACAAGTTAATATCTTTATTGATTATTTAAAATGTTCGACTAGTTTAACCCTAGCGGAGAGAAATATAAACTATTAATTTATGTCAATATCTTATCACAATGTTCGAAGTGTTTTTATTTAGTTTAGTTTATCTGATTTTATACAAATGCATACTGCTGAATTTAGTGTTGTCTCATTAACAAAAATTAACCAGACGTTTCTTCTTTTAAAACATTCGAATACTTTTGTGAAAGTATTTTCTCCTTCAGAAAAGCCACGATATCGAGCTTCGATTCTTTATGTTATTTCATTCTCCAGTAAATACTCGACGAAATCGTACACAATATCCTAAATAATTCGTTCTTTTTCTAGTTCTTAACAAAGATACTGAGTTGTATATACTTTCCTGGATGATATGATAAACTATGGTGTTCAGGCAGTTGTCTAACTTTTTTGGATGTTGTTTGACTTGTAGCAAGATAAACTGTTTTGTAAAATCTATTTATTGATTCATTCTAGCTTGACAACTTTTAAAACACAGCTTGATAAGCCTACTTTCTTGGTTGTTTGCTTTTCTTATGTTTATATTGTATAATCAGCGCAAACCACGTGAACGCAGACAGAAAGTGTGAAGTAACAACTTGACTTAGTGCGAAAAAACAATCACAAATTCTACTTTATGTACTTAGCGCTCAGCAACCAGTAACTAAATAAACTGACCAGTATAGCCACTGGACGACCCAGGTTTGAGTCTGTTAGAGGGATAAGGACCGGATAGAGTACATCGTGATAACTTCACGAACTAATAACTATTAGGTCGAAAAACACGGGAAGTAAATGTAGGGATGGCATTTGTATGTTAGTAGAATGTTAACAGATAAAAATAGGATAAATTCAACTCAACTGAGATTGAATAGTTGTACATATATTGTTATATGTTAAGTCTTCTCTGTGCTATTATGTAGAGATAATACAATTACCATCCCTACTATCTTGTTTGCATTGTTTTTAAAGGACTGATATTAGCCATCCCTAGATTTACTTCCTATTTTTGAAAAGTTTTTTTTTACTTGTGTGCTTGTTGTTATTTTTTTAATGCAGTGTTTCAATAGACATTGGAAGGTTGTATTTATAACCAAGTTCTAAATACAATGAGGTTCCAACTGTAATATTTAT
>NW_013678162.1:4100-7492 GCF_000517525.1 Limulus polyphemus | reverse complement strand
GACTGCAAAGAAAGTTATCACAAACAATGACTAGAGACACATAAAAAATAATTGTGACAACACAGTGACTGCAAAGAAAGTTATCACAAACAATGACTAGAGACACATAAAAAATAATTGTGACAACCAAGTGACTGCAAAGAAAGTTATTACAAACAATGACTAGAGACACACAAAAAATAATTGTGACAACATAGTGACTGCAAAGAAAGTTATTACAAACAATGACTAGAGACACATAAAAAATAATTGTGACAACATAGTGACTGCAAAGAAAGTTATTACAAACAATGACTAGAGACACATAAAAAATAATTGTGACAACACAGTGAATGCAAAGAAAGTTATCACAAACAATGACTAGAGACACAATTTTCTTATTTTAATAATCTAATTTATGTTGTTACTTTTGGTACAAAGCTACACAATGGGCTACTTGCCCTCTGGCACCCACATGAAATTGAACTCAGGACCTTAGCATTAAACGTCTATAAAGTTACAGGTGGTCCATTAAAGGCCTGTCACAACTAAATATCTGAAGATTTCCGCATACCATGTTGAGTTTGGTCATCTTACTTGCATGTTTATTGTAATGAAAAACGATAGTTCCTTTTATCCAATGCTTAGTTTCGTTATAAAGTGTTTTTTTATTATGTCTTCTATACCATTATACAAGTGTATGCCCCTGGTTCCAAACTCTTAGGCTACACTAATATAATAGTGGATTTTGACTGGCACTCTTATAATGCGCCCACAATGACAAACGTGCGAAGCGCGATTTTACGCCAACGGGGCACGAACATGGACGACAGTGTGGATTCACAGTCTGGTATGCTAACCACTTGGCCACGCCCGGACCGACTGTCAGAAAGAGATTTATTTATTTTTTGTTAGTTATAACGATTGGGAGGTAAACATAAAATATTGAACTTTTATCCGGAACAGTTGATAATAATGACCCCTGCACGACGATGTCACACTTCTGCCATCACCAGAAAAGGTGGATCCGGGACAGTTGATAATAATGACCCCTGCACGACGATGTCACGCTTCTGCCATCACCAGAAAAGGTGGATCCGGGACAGTTGATAATAACGACCCCTGCACGACGATGTCACGCTTCTGCCATCACCATCAGAAAAGGTGGATCCGGGACAGTTGATAATAACGACCCCTGCACGACGATGTCACGCTTCTGCCATCACCATCAGAAAAGGTGGATCCGGGACAGTTGATAATAACGACCCTCTGCAGACGATAATGCAGCAATCCATTGATCCGAAAAGGCATTTTTTTCAATACAATAACTGAATCTTAATCCACTTAAATGACTTTGAAATGATCCTCAACCTCTCATTCACCATCTTAAATTATTAAGTGCTTGCCATAGATCAGGGATGGATTAAAGGCGAGACGGTCTTGGAAGTCAATTTTCTACCGGGCCTACTTTAATCCGTACCTGTCACGGATGTAGTCCTTGACTGAAATGCTACAATAAAATAACAACTACATCCAGCACCACCTTCTGGAATCTCTGCCACACCGTTTTCAGGTTATTATGGTCCAGTGAGTACATTACAAACATTCTAATGTAAACAATTTGAATGTTATTGAATTTAAACTTTACTCGCCGTGAACCATAGGCCATACCAAACTGGTCAGACTAAAACCTGTAATTCTTAAATATTATTGATTTCATTGGTACCTTCGGGCACGTGCGTCATAAATGTCGTTCTTGAAGTTATCATCTGGTGTACACTCTTCACATTATTACAGTGATGATGAACAAAATAATGTTTACGACTTTCACTCTACGTTTTGTATTATTTCAAATACGATAATATCATTTCACTTGATAAAAAAAAAAACCCATTAATTGAACTATAAACCAATGGTAACAAAAGTTTCAAATTTTCAGATATTTTTACGTCAAGTTAAATGTATTTATGGGTCATTTTTATAAAATTTCTAAACTTTTTTTTTCGGTTATCTCGGCAGGTGAAGTGTGGATGTGTAATCCATTGAAAGTTGCCCCAGCACGTTTACTTGTGTATCCTGGCAACTGCGAGGAATATAAGCCTGAAAAAGTAAAAACAGGTAGCAGCTAAGGAGCATCATAAACGGCAACATGGCGTGCATTTAATGTCCCTATTTTGTTTCTTCCTTATCTAAAGTGTTTACATATACAACCGGTTATTATCAACAGTTCAAAATAAGGCCTAAAGCAATTCGTGAAAATCTAAACATTTTTGCACGAGAACGTTTTTTATGTTAGTCACGACTGACTGATGAAAATTAACCGTTTTCAAACATTTCACGCCTGCCAAGTTTGTCTTAAGGTCTCTGTTCGGTCGGTCGGTAAAGAAAAGAGGGTTAATCTGGGGAGCACGTTAAATTATCTGTATCAGAGTTAGCCTTGGGGGCACGTTAAATTATCTATATCATTCAAAAAGGTTTAATGCAGATGCTCATTTATGTTTAACTGGGGAAAAAATATCATTAGGTTATACATGAATTGGTTTAAATATTCTTTTATATATAATTATTTCCACACAAAAAAAAATTGATGTAAAAGAAAAAAAGATTCAACTTGTCTTGTAAGTGTTTTAGAGTATTGGTGGCAACTCTCAATTATAGTAAAAATGGCTGTGATCGATTTAACAAAGTTATAATTAAAGAAAGGTTGACATAACAATGAAATCTCTATATCCAACAAACTAATAATTAAAGAAAGGTTGACATAACAATGAAATCTCTATATCCAACAAACTGATAATTAAAGAAAGGTTGACATAACAATGAAATCCCTATATCCAACATACTAATAATTAAAGAAAGGTTGACCTAACAATGAAATCCCTATATCCAACAAACTAATAATTAAAGAAAGGTTGACCTAACAAGGGATTCCCTATATCCAACAAACTAATAATTAAAGAAAGGTTGACATAACAATGAAATCCCTATATCCAACAAACTGATAATTAAAGAAAGGTTGACATATCAATGAAATCCCTATATCCAACACAATGATAGTTAAAGAAAGGTTGACATAACAATGAAATCCCTATATCCAACAAACTAATAATTAAAGAAAGGTTGACATAACAATGAAATCCCTATATCCAACAAACTAATAATTAAAGAAAGGTTGACATAACAATGAAATCCCTATATCCAACAAACTAATAACTAAATAAAGGTTGACATAACAATGAATTCTCTATATCCAACAAACTAATAATTAAAAAAAGGTTGACATAACCATGAAATCCCTATATCCAACAAACTCATAATTAAAGAAAGGTTGACTTAACAATGAAATCTCTATATCCAACAAACTAATAACTAAAGAAAGGTTGACATAACAATGAAATCTCTATATCCAACAA
>NW_013678162.1:1531-3176 GCF_000517525.1 Limulus polyphemus | reverse complement strand
AAAATACCTTCGTGTTGTGGATGTAACATCTGAAAACTACCTTCGTGTTGTGGATGTAACATCTGAAAACTACCTTCGTGTTGTGGATGTAACATCTGAAAACTACCTTCGTGTTGTGGATGTAACATCTGAAAACTACCTTCGTGTTGTGGATGTAACATCTGAAAATACCTTCGTGTTGTGGATGTAACATCTGAAACACTACTCTTAGTGCTTTCACGAGTTGAATTATCCATATCAAAGTATAAGTTATAGAAAAGGTTTTTATAACAACCTGAAAATTTTAATAGGAATTCCATAGTTATATTTAGTAAATCTCTCTAAAATTTCACTATAAATAAACCTTTACTTAAGCTTATGTAACTGTAACAAAGTTTAAATCCACAGGAATGGAACAACAATACATTTAAATGGATACAAGTCTGGACACTTCAACATGTCCTCTGTAGTACAATGTTTGTTTGTTTGTTACTCTGAAGAGGACACGTGAGTGTGTCCAAACCGGTACTTCTTGTTGTTGTTCCGCTCTTGAAGATTTACACTTTAGTTTAAATTATTTTACACGGTATTACACTTATGTTATGTAGTTACACTCACAATAACTAAACCTTGGTCTTTTACTTACCAGTGTTTCAAAATGTCTACTTTTAATCGTTATTTAACAATACAAAACTTTGAAAACGATATTAGCTATAATGTTTACTTTATACGTAAACTGTTTAGATAAAGAACGTTCAGGAAGTTAGAATCAATGTAAAAATTAGTTGCTAAGTTTGGAATAATTTATGAAAACCAATTCCATTTTTACTTCCTTTTTCTGTTAAACCGTTTACTGAAAAGTTAAAAAAATTAGGAAAACAAAAAATATAGCATTACTAGTATTATAAAAAAGTGGATTATAAAACGTTAATAATTACCAGGATTCTGGTGTACAGTCTATTACGATGGGCCGAAAAGTGGATTATAAAACGTTAATAATTACCAGGATTCTAGTGTACAGTCTATTACGATGGGCCGAAAAGTGGATTATAAAACGTAAATAATTACCAGGATTCTGGTGTACAGTCTATTACGATGGGCCGTGATCTGAAGTGTGAGTACAATTCAATAAAATAGGTGGAAATTTTGATCTTCGCATGACAAATGGAAATAATTGCAGTTTATAACCTGAGTAACAGTAACGTCTTCTAACCTACAAAAAAAGGGGGAGGATATTGGATAAGGGAATATTCGGATTACAAAAAGGATTCAACAGAGGGACATCGTGTAATAGAATGCTTGGATCACAAAAAAAAATCAGAAGGGGACATCGGATAAGGGAATATTCGGATTACAAAAAGGATTCAACAGAGGGACATCGTGTAATAGAATGATTGGATCCCAAAAAGGATTCAACAGGACACGAGGTAAAAGGATTCAACAGGGAACATCGGGTAAAACAATGTTGGGATCACAAAAGTAATTCAAAATGGGAGGACATCGAATAAGGGAATATTCCGATCACAAAAAGGATTCAACAAAGAGACATCGTGTAATAGAATGTTTGGATCACAAAAAGGATTCAACAGAGAGACGTCGTGTAATAGAATGTTGAGATCATAAAAAGAATTCAAACAGTACAATTTGGTGCTACAGTAGGACTTAT
>NW_013678162.1:0-755 GCF_000517525.1 Limulus polyphemus | reverse complement strand
GACTTATCTCTGTATGTGTTTTTTCTTTAAGGAAAAAGAATTCAAACAGTACAATTTGGTGCTACAGTAGGACTTATCTCTGTATGTGTTTTCTTTAAGGAAAAAGAATTCAAACAGTACAATTTGGTGCTACAGTAGGACTTATCTCTGTATGTGTTTTCTTTAAGGAAAAAGAATTCAAACAGTACAATTTGGTGCTACAGTAGGACTTATCTCTGTATGTGTTTTTCTTTAAGGAAAAACCTATCACTTTATCCGGTTTCTAAAGTTGCTTTGTTTTATAGAGTTCTAAAATAAAATAATTAGATCTTTTATATGCTTTGTTTTAAAGTGTTCTAGAATAAAATAATTAGATATTTTATGTGCTTTTTTTTAAAGTGTTCTAGAATAAAATAATTAGATCTTTTATATGCTTTGTTTTAGTGTTTTAGAATAAAATAATTAGATCTTTTATATGCTTTGTTTTAAAGTGTTCTAAAATTAAATAATTAGATCTTTTATATGCTTTGTTTTAAAGTGTTCTAGAATAAAATAATTAGATCTTTTATATGCTTTGTTTTAAAGTGTTCTAGAATAAAATAATTAGATATTTTATGTGCTTTGTTTTAAAGTGTTCTAGAATAAAATAATTAGATCTTTTATATGCTTTGTTTTAAAGTGTTCTAGAATAAAATAATTAGATCTTTTATATGCTTTGTTTTATAGAGTTCTAGAATAAAATAATTAGATCTTTTATATGCTTTGTTTTATAGAGT
>NW_013678161.1:6404-11669 GCF_000517525.1 Limulus polyphemus | reverse complement strand
ATCACAGTGCACGTTGACACATCGAGTTATTGAAGTTAAGTATATTATATTAACATGTCATTACTGTCCACGTTGCCACATCTAGTTATTGAAATTAAATATATTATATTAACATGCCATTTATTCAGTGTTACCACACTTAGTTACCGAGGT
This sequence comes from Limulus polyphemus, assembly GCF_000517525.1. Taxonomy (NCBI): domain Eukaryota; kingdom Metazoa; phylum Arthropoda; class Merostomata; order Xiphosura; family Limulidae; genus Limulus; species Limulus polyphemus. Next base: position 11,516 of record NW_013678161.1, on the reverse strand, counting down.
TAAGTATATTATATTATTATGTCATTACAGTCTACGTTGCCACATCTAGTTATTGAGGCTAAGTATGTTATATTAACATGTCATGACAGTCCACGTTGCCATATCTAGTTATTGAGGTTAAGTATATTACATTAACATGTTATCACAGTGCACGTTGACACATCGAGTTATTGAAGTTAAGTATATATAATAATAACATGTCAATACAGTCCACTTTGCTATATCTACGTATTGCGGCGAATTACTTTAAAATGTCATTGCAGTCTACGTTGTCACATCTAGTTCTTGAGGTTAAGTATATTATATTCACATGACATTACAGTCCACGTTGCCAAATCTAGTTGATGAGGCTAATTATATTAACACGTCATTACAATCCACGGTCAATCTAGTTCTTGAGGTTAAGTATATTATATTCACATGACATTACAGTCCACGTTGCCAAATCTAGTTGATGAGGCTAATTATATTAACACGTCATTACAATCCACGGTACAAGATCTAGATGTTGAGGTTAAATATATTATATTAACATGCCATTTCAGTTCATATTGCCACATCTAGTTATTGAGGTTAAATATATTATATTAACATGCCATTAAAGTTCACATTGCCGCATCTGGTTATTGTGGTTAAGTATATTTTATTAATATGTCATTACAGTACACGTTTCCATATCTATATATTGAGGATAAGTATATTATTTCAACACGTCATTACAGTCCACGTTCCCACATCTAGTTATTGAGGTTAAGTATATTATATTAAAATGTCGTTACAGCCCTCTTTGCCTAATCTATTTATTGAGGTTAAGTATAATATATTAAATGTGATTTCAGTCCACGTTGACACATCTAGATAAGGAGGTTAAGTATACATGTTAATATAATGTACTTAACCTCAATAACTAGATTAGGCAACGTGGGCTGTGATGACATTTTAATATAATATACTCAACCTGAGTAGCTATATGTGGCACGTGGACTGAAATGTTATGTCAATATAATCCACAATAACTAGATGTGGCATCATGGATTGTAATAACATGTTAATATAATTAGCCTCAATATTTAGATATAGCAACGTGGACTGTAATGACATGTTAATATAATATAATTAACCTCAATAACTAGATGTGGCAATATGGACTGTAATGACCTGTTAAAGCTCCAAAATTGTTTTATAATATTATACTCACCCTCTATAACTAGATGTCACATTGTCGACTGTAATGACATGTTAATATAATATAATTAACCTCAATAACTAGATGTGGCAATATGGACTGTAATGTTAAGTATATTATGTTAACATGTCATTACATTCCACATTACCACATCTAGTTATTGAGGATAATTATATTATATAAACATGTTATCAGAGTCCACTTTGACACTTCTAGTTATGGAGGTTAGGTATATTATAATAACATATCATTACAGTCCACTTTGCTATTACCACTCATTGAGGTTATTTACTTTAAAATGTCATTGCAGTTTACGTTGCCACATCTAGTTCTTGAGGTTAAGTATATTATATTAACATGACATTACATTCCACAATATAACGTCTAATTATTGAGGTTGAGTATATTATATTAAAACAATTTTGGATCTTGAACATGTCATAACAGTCCATCTTGCCACATCTAGTTATTGAGGTTAAGTATATTATATTAACATGACATTACAGTCCACGTTGCCACATATAGTAACTCAGTTTAAGTATATTATATTATATTAAAACAATTTTGCATCTTGAACCTGTCATAACAGTCCACGTTGCAAGATCTAGTTGTTGAAGTTTTGTATAATATATTAACATTTCATTAAAGTTCGCATTGCCAAATCTACTTATTGATGTTAAGTTTATTATATTAACATGACATTACAGTCCACGTTGCTACTTCTAGTTATTGAGGTTAAGTATATTATATTAACATGTCATTACAGTCCACGTTGCCACATCTAGTTATTGAGGTTAAGTATATTATATTAAAACAGTTTTGGAGCTTGAACTTGTCATTACAGTTCACGATGCCACATCTTGTTATTGAGGTTAAGTATATTATATTAAAACAGTTTTGGAGCTTGAACTTGTCATTACAGTTCACGATGCCACATCTTGTTATTGAGGTTAAGTATATTATATTAACATGTCATTACAGTACACGTTGTCATATCTAGTTATTTAGGTTAAGTATATTATATTAACATGGCATTACAATCTTCGTTACCACCCCTAGTTATTGAGGCTAAGTATATTATATTAATATGTCATTACAGTCCACGTTGCCAAATTTAGTTATTGACGTTAAGTTTATTATATTAACATGACATTACAGTCCACGTTGCCACATCTAGTTTTAGAGGTTAATTATATTATATTAACATGTCAATTTAGTACACGTTGTGATATCTAGTTATTGAGGTTAAGTTTATTATATTAGCATGCAATTACATTCTTTGTTACCACCTTTAGTTATTGTGGATAAGTATATTAACATGTCATTAGAATCCACGTTACCACATCTAGTTATTGTGGTTAAGTATTTTACATTAACATGCCATTACAGTCCACGTTGCCACATCTAGGTGTTGTTGGTAAGTATTTTATTTTAATATGTCATTACAGTCCACGTTACCAAATCTAGTTATTGAGGTTAAGTATATTACATTAACATGACATTACAGTCCACGTTGACACGTCTAGTTATTGAAGTTAAGTATATTATATAAACATACCATTACAGTCCAAATTGCCACATGTAGTTATTGAGGTTAAGTATATTTTATTAACATATCATTACAGTAAACGTTGCCATATATAGTTATTGAGGTTAAGTATATCATATTAACAGGTCATTACAGTTCACGTTACCACATCTAGTTATTGAGGTTAAGTTAATTATGTTAACATGCCATTACAATCCACGTTGCCACATCTAGTTATTAAGTTAATTATATTATCATGTTATTACAGTTCACGTTGCAACATCTAGTTGTGAAGATTAAGTATGTTATATTAAAATGTCATTACAGTCCATGTTGCCACATCTAGTTATTGAGGTTAAGTATATTATATTAACATGACATTACATTCCACGTTGCCACATCTAGTTATTGAGGTTAAGTATATTATATAAACATGAAACGTGGACTGTAATGGCCATATCTAGTTATTGTGGCTGATTATATTATCATGTCATTACAGTCCACGTAGCCGAATCTAGTTATTGTGGTTAAGTATATTATATTAACATGTCATTACAGTTCACAAGATCATATCTATTTATTGAGGATGAGTATATTATATTAAAACAGTTTGAGCTTGAACTTGCCATTACAGTTCACGATGCAACATCTAGTTATTGAGATTAATTATATTTTATTAACATGTCATTACAGTCCACGTTGCCACATCTAGAAACGATGTTAAGTATATTATATTAAAATGTCATTAAAGTCCACGTTACCAAATCTAGTTATTGAGGTTAAGTATATTATATTAAAATGTCATTAAAGTCCATGTTACCAAATCTAGTTATTGAGGTTAAGTATATTATATTAAAATGTCATTAAAGTTCACGTTACCAAATCTAGTTATTGAGGTTAAGTATATTATATTAGTATGTCATTACATTCCTTATTGTCACAGCTAGTTATTGAGAGTAAGTATATTATATTTACATGTCATTACAGTCCACGTTAGCACATCTAGTTATTGAGGTGAAGTATATCATATTAAAATGTCAGTACAGTCCACGTTATCACATCTAGTTATTGAAGTGAATTATATCATATTAACAAAATTTGGATCTTGCACATTTGGATCTTAACAGTCCATTTTTCCACATCTAGTTATTGAGGTTAAATATATTATATTAACATGTCATTACAGATCACGTTGCCACATCTAGGTATTGTGGTTAAGTATTTTATTTTAATATGTCATTACAGTCCACGTTACCAAATCTAGTTATTGGGGTGAAGTATATCATATTAACATGTCATTACAGTCCACGTTGCTATATCTTGTTACTGAGGTTAAGTATATTGTATTAAAAATATTTTGGAGCTTTAAAAGGTTATTACAATTCAAACTGACATATGTAGTTTTTGAGGTTAAGTATATTAGATTAACATGTCATTACAGTCCACGTTGCCACATCTAGTTATTGTGGTTAAGTATATTATATTAACATGTCATTACATTCCACGTTACCACATCTAATTATTGAGGTGAAAATATCATATTAACATGTCATTACAGTTCACGATGCCACATCTAGTAATTGTGGTTAAGAATTTTATATTGACATGTCATTACAGTCCACCTTATCAAATCTAGTTATTGAGGTTAAGTATATTATATTGAAACAATTTTGGAGTCATTACAGTTAACGTTACCACATCTAGTTATTGAGCTTAAGTATATTATTTTAATATGTCATTACAGTCAACGTTACCACATCTAGTTAGTTGGGTTAAGAATATTATATTAACATGTCATTACAGTCCACGTTGCCACATCTAGTTATTGTGGTTAAGTATATAATATTAACATGTCATTACAGTCCACGTTAACACAGCTAGTTATTGAGGTGAATTTATCATATTAACATGTCATTACAGTCCACTTTACCACATCTTGTTATTGATGTGAAGTATATCATATTAAAACAATTTTGAATCTTGAACATGTCATTACAGTCCATGCTGCCACATCTAGTTATTGAGGTTAAGTATATTAAATTAACATGCCATTACAGTAAACGTTGACATATCTAGTTATTGAGGTTAAGTATATTATATTAAGACGTCATTACATCCACGTTACCACATCTAGTTATTGAGGTGAAGTATATCATATTAACATGTCATTACAGTCCACATTGACACATCTAGTCATTGAGATTAAGTATATTATATTAAAACAATTTTGGAGCTTTAACAGGTCTTTACAGAGCATATTGCCACATCTAGTTATTGAGGTTAAGTATATTATATTAAAACAATTTTGGAGCTTTAACAGGTCTTTACAGAGCATATTGCCACATCTAGTTATTGAGGTTAAGTATATTATATTAAAACAATTTTGGAGCTTTAACAG
>NW_013678161.1:4708-5687 GCF_000517525.1 Limulus polyphemus | reverse complement strand
CATGTCATTACAGTCCACATTGACACATCTAGTTATTGAGGTTAAGTATATTATATTAAAACAATTTTGGAGCTTTAACAGGTCTTTACAGAGCATATTGCCACATCTAGTTATTGAGGTTAAGTATATTATATTAAAACAATTTTGGAGTCATTACAGTCCACGTTGCACATCTAGTTATTGACGTTAAGAATATTAAATTAACATGTCATTACAGTCCACGTTGCCACATCTAGTTATTGTGGTTAAGTATTTTATATTAACATGACATTATAGTCCACGTTAACAAATCTAGTTATTGGGGTGAAGTATATCATATTTACATGTTATTACAGTCCACGTTGCCACCTTTTTTTACTGAGGTTAAATAAATTATATTAAATCAATTTTGAAGCTATAACAGGTCATTACAGTCCAAATTGCCACATGTAGTTATTGAGGTTAACTATATTATATTAACATGACATTACAGTCCACGTTGCCACATGTAGTTATTGAGGTTAAGTATATTATATTAACATGACATTACAGTCCACGTTGCCACATCTAGTTATTGAGGCTAATTATATTATCATGTCATTACAGTCCACGTTGCAACATCTAGTTATTAAGTTTAAGTATGTTATATAAAAATGTCATTACAGTCCGTGTTGCCACATCTAGTTCTTGAGGTTAAGTATATTATATTAATATGACATTTCAATCCAAGTTACCACATCTAGTTATTGATGTTAAATATATTATATTAACACGTGATTACCATCCACATTGCTACATCTAGTTATTGTGGTTAAGTATATTTTATTGTCATGTCATTACAGTAAACGTTGCCATATCTATTTATTGAGGTTAAGTATATTTTATTAACATGTCATTACAGTAAACGTTGCCATAGCTAGTTATTGAGGTTAAGTATATTATCTTAACACGTCATTACAATCCACGTTACCACATCTAGTTATTGAGGTTAAGTATATTA
>NW_013678161.1:2907-4453 GCF_000517525.1 Limulus polyphemus | reverse complement strand
CATGTCATTACAGGGACATGTAAATATAATATACTTAACCTCAATAACTAGATATGGCAACGTGGACTGTAATGACATGATAATATAATATACTAACCACAATAACTAGATGTGGAAACGTGGACTGTAATGACATGTTAATATACTTATCCACAATAACTAGATGTGGCAACGTGGAAGTAAAGTCCACGTTGCCACATGTAGTTATTGTGGTTAAGTATATTATATCAAGTACATTATATTAATAGTCCACGTTACCACATCTAGTTATTGAGGTGATTTATATCATATTAACATGTCATTACATTCCACGTTGCCACATCTAGTTATTGAGGTTAAGAATATTATATTAAAACAATTTTGGAGCTTTATAAGGTCATTACAGTCCATATTGCCACATCTAGTTATTGAGGTTAAGTATATTATAATAACATGACATTACAGTCCGCGTTGCCAAATCTAGTTATTGAGGTTAAGAATATTATATTAAAACAATTTTGGAGCTTTATAAGGTCATTACAGTCCATATTGCCACATCTAGTTATTGAGGTTAAGTATATTATAATAACATGACATTACAGTCCGCGTTGCCAAATCTAGTGATTGAGGTTAAGTATATTATATTAACATACCATTACAGTCCACATTGCCATATCTAGTTATTGAGGCTAATTATATTATCATGTCATTACAGTCCACATTGCAACATCTAGTTATTGAGGTTATATATATTATATTAACATGTCATTACAGTCTACGTCCACATCTTGTTATTGTGGTTAAGTATATTATATTAACACGTCATTACAGTCCACGTTACGAAATCTAGTTATTGGGGTGAAGTACATCATTATTACATGTCATTACAATCCACTTTGGCATATCTTGTTATTGATATGTAGTATATCATATTAAAACAATTTTGGATCTTGAACAAGTCATTACAGTCCATGTTGCCACATCTAGTTATTGAGGTTAAGTATATTATATTAACATGTCATTACAGTAAACGTTGCCATATCTAGTTATTGAGGTTAAGTATATTATATTAACACGTTAATACAGTCCACGTTACGAAATCTAGTTATTGGTGTGAAGTATATCATATTTACATGTCCTTACAGTCCACTTTGCCAAATCTAGTTATTGAGGTGAAGTATATTATATTAAAATGTCATTACAGTCGAAGTTGCAACATCTAGTTGTTGAGGATAAGTTATTATATTAACATGTCATTACAGTAAACGTTGCCATATCTAGTTATTGAGGTTAAGTATATTATATTAAAACGTTAATACAGTCCACGTTACGAAATCTAGTTATTGGTGTGAAGTATATCATATTTACATGTCCTTACAGTCCACTTTGCCAAATCTAGTTATTGAGGTGAAGTATATTATATTAAAACGTTAATACAGTCCACGTTACGAAATCTAGTTATTGGTGTGAAGTATATCATATTTACATGTCCTTACAGTCCACTTTGCCAAATCTAGTTATTGAGGTGAAGTATATTATATTAAAACAATTTTGGAATCATTATTAT
>NW_013678161.1:0-2303 GCF_000517525.1 Limulus polyphemus | reverse complement strand
GAAGAAGGAACAAGATTACAGCTTATATTCTTTATTTTTGAGTAAACAAAAAGTATTTTCACGTAATTAGATGTCACTTTAAATAATTAGATCTTATATTAGTGTACATGAACATGGTTTGTTTAAACTTTGGAAGAAGGAACAAGATTACAGCTTATATTCTTTATTTTATAGTAAACAAAGAGTATTTACAAATAACTACACGTAATTAGGAGTCACTTTAAATAACTAGATATTATCTTAGTATAAATGAACATGGTTGTGTTAAACCTATGAAAAAGGAACAAGGTTACAGTTTATATTATTTATTTTTGAGTAAACAAAAAGTATTTTCACCTAATTAGGAATCACTTTAAATACCTAGATATTATCTTATTGTACATGAACATGGTTGAGTTAAACTTTGAAGAAGGAACAAGATTACAGCTTATATTCTTTATTTTATAGTAAACAAAGAGTAATTACACGTAACTACACGTATTTAGGTGTCGCTGTAAATAACTAGATATTATCTTAGTGTAAATGAACATGGTTGGGTTAAACTTAAGAAGAAGGAATAAGATTACACCTTATATTCTTTGTTTTTGAGTAAACAAAGAGTATTTTCACATATTTAGGAGTCACTTTAAATAACTAGATATTATCATAGTGTACATGAACATGGTTGGGTTAAACTTATGAAGACAGTTGACAGTGCAAAGGAAGCCACATGAATTCGATGGGAAGGCACCGTGGGAAGCATATAGAGCACAATTCGAGCTACTAGCAGAGATGAATGGATGGACAGAGGAACAGAAAGCTGTATATCTGGCAACGAGCTTGAAGGGACAACCACTGGAAATACTTGGACAGTTGACAGCAGCCGACAGACACAACTATAGAGCTCTGGTAGAGGTTCTGGAACTCAGGTACGGAACCCAAAACCAGTCAGAAGTCTACAGGGCCAGGTTCAGGACGAGAGTCCGTGCTAAAGGGGAGAGCCTGCAAGAGCTGGCACAGGACTTGGAGAGCATGGCACACAAGGCCTACTCAACTGCACCATCCGATCTCCTCAAGTTGTTGCTGAGGGATCAGTTCGTAGATGTCTTGGACAGTCCACAACTTAAGATACAAGTGAAGCAAGCACACCCCTCTACCATGCAGGATGCAATGGCCAGAGCTCTCGAATTTGAATCCTACGTTAAGTCCAGCACAGAGGTACCGAGGTTGGTACAGTCATCTGGATTCAAGGCCAGAAAAATCTAACACCTTGATGCTCACAAGGGTTTGCTGAGACGCAGAGTCTATGACAAAGTTGCACCTTTGGCCATCCAGCTTTCCTATTACGTAGACACTGTGTGTGCTTGGCATTTTACACCTAGCTGTTGGGACTTTCATGATGGGGGTTGGTGGGCGTCGCTCAACACCAACCAGTACTGGTCTCCTTGAAGCCGACTTGTTGGTAGTATCTTTCTTACACTGGCTTCTCAAATGTCCGTGCTTTCCACAGTTCCAACAACTTTTCTGGATACCAGCCTTTCCTGCTGTGGCACCTCCCCTGTGTTGAAGTTTCCAGCATTGAGCTCTCTTGTGCCCAGGTTTATCACAGTGCCAGCAAAGTCCCTCAAACTTCTCTGAAAGCTGACCCTTCTGGTACTCCTTCGTGTGTCCTGTCACACCATAAAGCTTCTGTATGGACTTTGACTTCAGCTTGATGACACCTAATTAGTTCAACCTCTCTTTTAACAGTTACCGGAACTTGGCCTTCGTTATTCCCAAACATCATTTTATCAAAATCAATTACAAACTTTCTCGGTAGTAGATAGTCCAATCCTAAGATGCATTCATCTTCAATGTTAGCCAAGTATACTTTCTGTCTGTCCTTTATGCCCATGAGCTCAATAGTTACCCACACTGGTCCCCACAACCTTGCAGAAATACCTGGTTCCACTTCGTCATCATCAACTTCTTCAGTCCGATATTAAAGCAGAGCAGGAGAAAGATCAAGATTTGAAGCCAATGATTGATTTTCTAAAAGCAAGTGTTTTGCGCCCTGCTTGGGAGAAGATGTCTAGTCTAAGCCCTGTGATAAATCACTATTGGGCGCAATGGGAGCAGTTGAAGCTTGAAAATGGTATTCTTGTCCGGAGATGGGAAAGTGACGACTCGGCAAACAGTTATACCGAGGAAGTTACGGGAAGTTGTGCTGTGTCAATCCCATGATAATTTAATAGGAGGACATCTCGGAATTAGGAAGACATTGAGTCATCTACGACAAAGATTTTACTGGATAGGTATGAGGCGAGATGTGGAAGAATGGTGCC
>NW_013678160.1:9635-12364 GCF_000517525.1 Limulus polyphemus | reverse complement strand
AGACACCTTGCTGTGACCCAACAGATTTTGGAGGAAGTGAAGAGCCTTCCTGGCCAACAAGAGATACTAACAAAACTTAAAAATACATCTAGTAGCAGAAGTCAAAATGGGATGTTATGACACACTGTGTCAATATGATGGCATCATTGCATTGAAGAATGAGCCTCATAATGTCACATTCATCAGTATGTGCATAATTCTGGACCCCAATAAGATGATGAAGGACTTCCTGGAACATTTGGGATGGATTTTGGTTGAGAAGTTGGCATTCAGAGCTAATGGTGATATTATGTACATAAGCCAATTAATTTTCAAGGAAACAGCAAAGGAGAACCTGAACCATTCCATTAAAGGTTTCAAGGATCTAAAAGCTTGGAATGTATTGGCTCAGAGATAGGCACTGTGATACAGTTATCAATGAGTTGTACCATGGATCAGTTTTCCACAGGACCAACTTGAAAGCTTTAAAGCATTTCCCAAGAGAACTTCCCATTTGTGTGAATGTTTTGAGGAGACTACATGGGAATGTATTTCCTACCATGTTCACTGAAGATCTACTAATGAGGGTTTACTGAGCAAATGTATGTGGTGCTCACATGACTAGTAATTCTTAATAGAAAATAAGTTGTAACCATTAGGTATCACCTGACCTACATCTTTAGATTTTATAATCAACAATATCTTTACATGTGCTTGAGTATGGTAACCTTCTATCATCCATGTAAATACAGACAACACAACTCGAACAAAGAAATAGAAATCAATACTAATTTAATCAAAATACTCTTTAATGATGAAACAAAATTAAAACTCTTTAAAGTAATATACAATACATAAAGTAAAGTCCATTAACATAAGTAATATCCAGTTTAACATACTACAAAATAAAAACTCCATTGTCAGGACATAATATACATTACAATACAATGCAATCCTTTTAATAATGATTAAAAGTGCATAATATTCTCATCAGAATGCTCTTTAACACAGAATTCATGGAAACTTCTTTAACACTGAATTAAAAAATAACATATGATATAAACCCTTAATACAGAAGAATTAAACAGACTCTCATTAACACTGTCAATATGGGCTAGGTCAATTTGAGTGACCACATGACATTTTTGTACTCGTTTAAAGTCTTTATAGATTTAATACTTGTAGCTCTCAATATAGTGGGAATATTTTCACGAAATTTGGCAGCTTTTCAATTAATATTACAAATCTTTCACATACAAAAAGTCATATTTCTTAGTGAAGTATTTTTTAATATAATAGAATAAAGATTTGTCCATGAATGCATTGAGTATTTGTTTTAAAAAGTCCTTGTGCAAAGTAATTTTCATGTTAAAATTAAAAATACTTTTTCTCATCTCAAAAATCTCATATTTCCTTTGTGTAATCCCTAACACCTCCTAAATGTATTTCAAAGTTTTTTTAAGTAAAACTTTATAGTTTATCTGTTATTTTCTCTACCCTATCTCAAAATGGGATCGGTCAATTTGACTGACTGGTAACCACCAAAAAATCGAAATAAACCTAAATTAACCTTTTTTTCTTTCTTGAATGACTTCAAATTGTAACATGAAACTACATTCGTTTATCCTAAGTAGCTCTTAGTTCCTAACTATATACAACAAAAAGTTATAAACCACTCTGAGAACATGCAGGTTGCTTTACCCTATCCAATTACATTACCCATGAACTGCTCGTGTTCGTTCCTCATGAACCATTTTAATTATATTATTATTATTACTTAGTTTACCTAATATAGTCTTAAATAATTTAAAAAGATCCACATTTTTAGATTTTAGTTACTTTTATTATATTAAATAAAAAATAAATATAAAAAACAATAAATAAAATATTTAACTAATCTTTTTTTTTCCTCTCGGGTTTGCGAAGAGAGTTAACCCTAACTTTATTTAGTACTATTATTAATGCTTCACCGTTGCTTCCCTCTCTGGTTGGGGAGTGCTTCTGAATGACAATTGAACTTTAGACATCAGAACCTAGGATGAGTGCTCTATTTATATCAACACCCTAGAACTTCTGGCAATCCATCAATATGCTCTCATTCCTTGTCCTTCCAATTGGATCACTTACATATAATCCATTCAGTCAACTCTACTGTTATTTCCTTTATAAACCATCAATGGAGTACCCAATCCATGACCCTTTGCTTTCAATTCATGGACCATATCAGTTGAGCCAGTTTTTAATGGGCTAATCTTGTTGCCTGTCACGTGCTGGGCACTATGAACCTTGCTGTCAATCGCCTCTTTTGGCAGGAATGTGTTCCGCCCACAAAATGTTCTCTTCACCTTCATATATTCTGTTGGGTGTTCAATCTGTTGGAGGCTCCACTAATTGATGCCTTTGTCATCCCTCTCAACTCCAAACTTCCACTCTTCTGGTTTCCTGCTCCCCCATCTCTCAGCCCTGGCAGATGATACTTTTAGCCATGACTGGTCTAATTTTTCCTTTATGCCTATCCATCTCTCTGTCTTTTACCTCAGGTCATCGCCTTGATTTACAATACTTCTTTTCATATCCTCTTGGTAGTGCTTCTTTGGCTGGCTCAGCCTTGGTTCTCTCTTTTACTCTACCTACAATACTCTCTCTCTTCTTCAACATAAAGCATTACTGTTCCATCATGGGATCTTGTCCCTTCACCTTCACATTTGGGATTTGTCCATTCCATCACCCGTAAAGCCAGATTCTCCACT
>NW_013678160.1:5516-8635 GCF_000517525.1 Limulus polyphemus | reverse complement strand
GCAGGTTGTCATCAGAAGAATCTCGATTGCTTCAGGCTGGTCCTTTCTGTCAGTTCTAAAACACCACTCTTGAAGAGACTTTAGCCCTGATTAAATTTTTTGAGGCTTCAGGATGTAATGGTTCTGCTGGAGGTGAGTGCACATCGAGTAGAACTTTCTCATGGTGATTAAGCGGTTATTTATGGGAATCTAGATTGATAGATATGTATTGGGAAGATTGCCTTTGCTCTTTCTTCATCAGAGTTCAGGTAGGTGTCAGTGGCTTCTTTACTGTGTGGGCAACCTGTAGGCTCAGCTCTTCTATTGGTGTTGAGTCCTTTAACTTTGTAGTTGCTTGTACAAGTGCATCCAAGATTGTCTTGTCATTGACACAAGAAGGTCCACATGTCAGATGTGTTAGCTGACAATGCATCCTCATTCTTGGACTCAGTTATATTGAATATTCAGCCAGAAAGAGCCCTGGGTATTTTAATTTTTGTCATATACACCTTTCATTATCAAGCTTTCTGGAACTAGATAAAAATTAGTGACTGGCTGAGGAACAAGATAATCAGAATGAACTATTTAGTTAGAGCATAAGTTCCTGTCCAGCAAGAGCTGAGCTATTTTTATGTTGCCACCATGTATCAAAACTACACTCAGTCTGTGTGCTGGTACATTTGTTCCTGTATTGTCTTATAATAAACTCTTTTTATCATAGCTGTTGATGTACAAACAGACCTTAACCGCTTGCTTGTGAACACTGTCGGATATTTGCTCATGATCTGTGTGGATTTCTTCTAGGGTTTGCAACTGGGCAATCCAGTTTTTTGTTAGTTCATCAGCCAAGGATTGATGTCTTGGCCCACACCAAACAAATAGCCACAAATTTTAAAGCTGTGTGAGTCAAAGTTATTTCTTCTCACTTGTCTTGTGTGTTTTATGCCAGTGGATGAAGATAAGAGTTGCAGTTTGAATGTTGTTGTATATCTAATAATAATATTTATACTATTACTGCTAACACTATTAAAAGTAAGAGTAGGTTACAAAGTTATTTCAGTTGTTTCTTCTAACTTAGCTTATGTGTATTAAATCTCTATATGTTGTTGGGCTCTTTTTTTTATAAATTGGTATTTTTACACATTGACAATGGTATTGTTATAGGTTTACTACACAACACTGAACTCCAATCTGTTTCTATGCTTAGTGTTTCAGAATGTTTCATCTTCTCAAAAGCCCCCAAGCAGTACATAACGGTAGGGCAACACAGATACCCCATTGTATAGCTTTGTGTTTAAGTACAAACAACCAAAAAAAACTATTCTCAAAACACATACATGAAGGAATAAAGGATTCTACCAAACTAATGAAAAGCAGTAATAGGTCAGTTATTGAAATGTTCCTAGTTTATCCATAAAAGGAGCCTATATAATTCTTTTAAGATATTAGAAAATGGCGTTATAATAATGGCGATTTAGGGTTTTCCAACATTCTCCGAAGGTGATCACATATCCATACATGTTCATTAATTATAACAATGGTGATTAATTATGCATATTCACTTAAGTAAAAGTATTTGGGGATATTTCCAATTTTGTGACTTGCCTGGAATTTAAATAAAATAAATAGCAAGTTGAAAATAAGTAACAACAAACACAGACCTTGATAATGAGAGAGGCTCAGCACTTAATCTGTTAGTTTGATAGGTCAAGGGCTCATGTTTCAACATATAATGCAGACCAGTTGTGACAGCTGATGTATTAATGTCTTACAAAAACATAAAAACCAATTACAATACTTCATACATTGATGAAAATGTTTAATGGCTGAAGAAAAAGTGTACCCATGTTAAAAAACCTGTAATGACCTGGCTGGAAAATCTGGAGAGTTAGCACTTCCTATAACTCCCTGCTAAGCAGTTACTAAACTACACCTTCTGCAGAACAACCAAAGAAAAAATTGCAACTCATACTCTTGTAAGCTAATCACAGAACCTGGTTGTAGAGGAAGTGTGGTTTATGTTAATGTAAATAAAACTCTATACTGTCTTTCCAATATTAAACAATGACTCCATCTCCAGCCATGTCATGTATCTATGGAACATTTGCATTGAACATTGTACCATACATCGACATGGAGTATTACTTCCTATCCAAATATTAACACCTTTGGGGAATTGCCAGTAAACTGATTCTCTGTTTTCTGGTATGAGATCATAAGATATAAAACTTGACCACTCCATTCAGTTCAGTCTGCACTCAAAGACTTCCATGCAGCTGGTTGTGAGTTTGCACAGTCTACTCGTACAGATCACCACGTTGAAGTTGATATATTGAAGTTTGTGTACTTTGCACACTATGAAAACAGAACTATTGAAGTTTGATTCTTGGTCTCTATGAATTTTCTTCAACTTTATAGCTGAGGTGCTTAAAAGTGGGTAACTTTCATTATGATTAATAAAGTAATAAGAAAACAGCACATACTGACTTTTTTGTCAGTCTTTTAAGGGCCTTTTGTATTTTCCAGGACTATATGCTAAAGTGGAT
Source organism: Limulus polyphemus (assembly GCF_000517525.1). Taxonomy (NCBI): domain Eukaryota; kingdom Metazoa; phylum Arthropoda; class Merostomata; order Xiphosura; family Limulidae; genus Limulus; species Limulus polyphemus. The sequence continues at coordinate 6,110 of NW_013678160.1, read as the reverse complement.
AAGTCTATAGCTTTGACTTGGAGCTTTCACTGGCATGGTTAGTGCCCCTCCCCCTCTAGGCCGCACACACACTTAAAAACATAGCAACAGCACCACTTTTCCACATCTTGTTACAAGTGTGAACAGTACAATCACATCTGCACGTTGATTGTAATGTGTGACACTCCCTGGTGTTCTCTAATTATTGCATTATGCAACGTTAAAATAATATATTGCCATAGGGACTTCAAGACTACTTACTACATCACAGTTAAAACCGCAGATTTATGTGAGTCGTAGTTAAAGCACAAAATATAATCTTCCACCCCTAACCAGTCATGAATGTGTCAGAAGTTCTATGCATCTGCACTGCATTTCTCATTTTGTGATGGTCATCATTTCCCTTGCTGTGCAACAAGCAGCACTGTAGTTACTCCTGGATCTTTTACTTGCTCCTCTCAGAGCTTCTACCTTTTGGAAAGTGGTCTCCATTCACCAGCAGCACTCACTTCCTGCATAGTCTGACAACACTGCTCTAATGTTTGGCTCTTTTAGCAGCATAATGTCTTGGATCAAAAGACTTAAGAAATAAGCAGGTTTTACCAGCTGGTAAAA
>NW_013678160.1:3316-5163 GCF_000517525.1 Limulus polyphemus | reverse complement strand
TAAATAACATTTCTCTTGTGGCAACATGACACGACTCAGATCTTCTGTAATGATGCCACATACACACTTAGTGGACTACAAGCATATTAAGCTATATCCTCTTTTTTTTATAGATGAGTGACCCATCACTCTGTATCGTCATTCAAGTAGCCTCAGACAATAAAATAAAAATGTCCCATAGAAAGATATTTTAATGATGTGGTCGAGAAAAATTTAGGACCTTATCAACAATCTGATTTTAAGCTTCTAACGTCAATCCAAGATAACTGTTGCTATTCATGGTAACTATATCCCATATTGAAATGGAATTTTGTGTTCTGTAAAAAATGTAAAACCAAATATTTATATATGAGCATAGTCTGACTGACCAATCATTTACATTTCAAATCAAATTATGGCTAACTGGAGGCCTGATTTGCATAAAATTAAGCTGTCGACGGTAATTGATTTATTTTATTTTATAATAGTAATTTTTCATTGTCATATCTATTATACTATTCCGATTATTGTTTAATTATATATATACACACACAGGAAAATATATAATACTGACACCAGGAGGATAATATTTTGCAGGTAGAAGTTATATATATATATCAATAGCCCGGTATGGCCAGGTGGTTAGGGCACTTGACTCGCAATCTGAGGGTCGAGGGTTCGAATCCTCGTTCCACCAAACATGCTCGCCCTTTCAGCCGTGAGAGCGTTATAAAGTGACGGTCAATCCCACTATCCGTTGGTAAAAGATTAGGCCGACCGTTGGCGGTGGGTTGTGATGACTTGCTGCCTTCCCTTTGGTCTTTCACTGCTAAATGAGGGACGTCTAGCGCAGATAGCTCTCGTGTAGCTTTGCGCGAAATTCACAAATAACGAAGTATGTCAACAGTGATCAGTTCTTGTAAGAAACAACTGATACGATGTATTCAAAATATGGTGAAAATTAGAAGAGAATATTTAACAATATGTATGGAAGCAGTGGAGGTTGTATAGGATTTCATGCTTTTGTCAGTAACTGAAATTCTTGGACCCCTTCATCCATTTTTATCTTTTGTCATAATTTATATGTACTGTGGGAAATGTAACAATTGTTGATTTGAAAACCAGGTGCTTATTTCATCATTGTAGTGTTAGCAGAAATTTATACTGTTGCGTCAGCGACGTCACGTGACTAGTGTCACGCCACCTATTTTCCAGAAAAATCTTGTTCCTTCGTGAATGCCCTAGCATTTACTAGATATATGTTAATCTGGTATATATATATAGGACGCTCACAACGTGACAGAACAATGTGTGTAGGTAGTGAGTAATTGAAATGCAGTCAGAAAGTATTGTTGAAGTTAACATTCGTTGTTAAAACGTTTGTTATAGAGCGACTGTTGAAAATAAGTGTATCGGTAAAGTTATATTCGGAAAGAATAAACCAGTTTTATTTAGGAAAGGACTTGTGTCGCTAAATTTTCATCGAACGAATTTACGGGAAATCAATTAACAAACGGAGACATACCAAATTGGTGTCAGAGAGTGGGACAAAAAAAATGGAGACGAGAAGCGGCAAATCAAACTACAGCTTAGCAGACTTGATGGCAGCAATACAAGAGCAGCAAAAGAAACAAGAAGAACGAGAAAAGAACGAGAAAAGAAACAGGAAAGAGACAACAGCAGTGGCAAGAAAACCTGCAACAGTGACAGCTCGAACAGCAGAATAAACAAGAGAAATTACAGCAGTTGTTGGAGAAAAAAGAAAATAACAAGAAGAACGACAAGAGAAATTACAGCAGTTGTTGGAGGAAAAAGAAAATAACAAGAAGAACGACAAGAGAAATTACAGCAGTGGTTAGAGGAGAAAG
>NW_013678160.1:0-2404 GCF_000517525.1 Limulus polyphemus | reverse complement strand
GCACTGGTAGAGGCTCTGGAACTCAGGTACGGAACCCAGAATCAGTCAGAAGTCTACAGGGCAAGGTTTAGGACGAGAATCCGTGCTAAAGGGGAGAGCCTGCAAGAGCTGGCACAAAACTTGGAAAGTATGGCACACAAGTCCTACCCAACTGCACAACCCGATCTCCTCAAGTTGTTGCTGAGGGATCAGTTCGTAGATGCCTTGGACAGTCCACAACGTAAGATACAAGTGAAGCAAGCACACCCCTCTACCATGCAGGATGCAATGGCCAGAGCTCTCGAATTTGAATCCTACGTTGAGTCCAGCACAGAGGTACCGAGTTTGGTACAGTCATCTGGATTCAAGGCCAAAAAAGGTCAGCTTTCAGAGAAGTTTGAGGGACTTTGCTGGCACTGTAACAAACCTGGGCACAAGAGAGCTCAATGTTGGCAACTTCAACACTGGGGAGACGATACAGCAGTAAAGGCTGCTACCAAGAAAGGCTGTTGGAACTGTGGGGAGCAAGGACATCTGAGGAGCCAGTGTAAGAAAAATACCACCAATAGGTCAGCTTCGGGAAACCAGTAGTGATTGGTGCTAAGGGACACCCACCAACCTCCATCGTGAAAGTCCCAACAGCTAAGTGTAAAATGGCAAGCACACATAGTATCTACGTGACAGGGAAGCTGGATGGCCAAAGGTGCAACTTTGTCATAGATTCTGCATCTCAGTAAACCCTTGTGAGCATCAAGGTGCTGGATAACAAAGGAGTACCAGAAGCTGTACAGAAGCTCTGTGGTGTGACAGGACATTCTGCAAGGTTGTGGGGACCAGTGTGGGTAACTATCGTGCTCATGGGCATGAAAAACAGACAGAAGGTATACTTGGCTGACATTGAAGACCAATGCATATTAGGATTGGACTATCTACTACCAAGGAAGTGTGTAGTTAACTTCGATAAAATGACCATAGGAAACAAAAAGGGCTAAATTCCAATAAGTGTTGCTGCATCTGTTGATTTGCATGTCACAGCAATTAAGTCAACTACAATACCCCCTATGTCAGAGAAGATAATTTGGGGTAGAACAAAATAACATCCCCAAGCAAGCCCGATGCTTGTGGATGCAGTGGAAGACCCATCCAGGCTAGCAGATGTGAAGATTGGAAGGCCACTTGTGGTAGGTCATCAAGTAGTACCCATAACAGTGGCTAATTTCTCTAAATGTGAGCACACACTTAAGGAAGGGCCATTGTTGGGTGTGTGCCAGGTGGTAGAGCTATTCAATGTTAAGGCAAGAAATACGACCATAAAGAAGGGACATTCTCTACCAGAACATTTGACTGACCTCTATAAAAGTGAGTATAGTCCATTTGTCATCATCACAGGCCCTTCAGGTTAGGGAACTTTTGGCGAATTATGCAGACGTCTTTTCAAAAGGAGATCATGACCTCGGCAGCACAGACCTCGTGGAGCATAGAATAAACACAGGCAATTACCGTCCAATAAAGATCCCTCCAAGAAGAATAGCTCCAGCAAAGCGACAATAAATAGAGAAGGTCATGGACGGTCTAATTAAGGAAGGGATAGTCGAGAAGTCAGATAGTCCCTGGTCAGCTCCCGTCGTATTAGTCCAGAAGAAGGATGGGACCCAACGTTGCTGTGTGGACTTCAGGACTCTTAACAGCATAACTGCAAAAGACTCATACCCACTGCCAAGAATTGATGATACTCTTGATGCCCTAAGTGGATCCAGGTGGTTTTCAACTCTGGACTTAAAGTCAGGTTTCCATAGAGTAAAAATGGCTGAAGCAGATAGACCCAAGACAGCATTTAGTTATAGCTAAGGTCTCTGGCAGTACTGAGTGATGCCAATCGGGCTCAGTAATGCTCCAGCCACATTTGAGAGGCTGATGGAACGAGTATTGGAAGGCCTACAATGGAGGATAGCCCTAGTTTACATGGACGATGTCATCGTATTTGCAACAACTTTTGACGAGGAAATGTCCCGGCTGGAGGAAGTATTCAAGCGTTTGAAAGCAGCAAATCTCAAACTCCATCCCAAGAAATGCCACTTGTTCCAGAAAGAGGTGCTTTACTTAGGCCACATTTTTAGTGAGAATGGTGTACAAACTGATCCTGATAAGGTGAAAGCAGTGCATGACTGGCCAACACCAGACAATGTAGGAGAGCTAAGAAGTTTCTTGGGACTCTGTACTTACTATCGCAAATTTGTGAAGGACTTTGCAACTATAGCTGCTCCACTACATGATTTGACTAAAAAAGGCCAAAAGTTGGAATGGTCAGTTTCTTGCCAGCATTCTTTCAAGACGTTGAAGGAAAAAATTGGCCTCTGCTCCACTTTTAAAGCTTCCAGATCCATCACTGCCGTACATACTAGAATTGTGATGCTAGTAATGTCGG
>NW_013678159.1:2857-10895 GCF_000517525.1 Limulus polyphemus | reverse complement strand
TTCAGTAATGTGAAGCCGTAAATGGGATGAAGAAAGCTCTAACAAAAAACAAAAGATATTAAAAAACAACGAACTGAAACATTGAAAACATCAGTGATTGAAAATTAGCATCCACTGTAACTGTCTGGTAGCACAAATCATGATTCGTTTCCTTCTTGAAACTGGAAAAACAGTATGAAAAACTGATAATTGATCTTCATCTTCTTTGGAACTCCAATTGCTTAGCCGTGGTGAATTAGATAATGATACTCTCAAAAATCCAATTCAAATAATCAACACCTTAATATTAGAACTGCAATAAGCAAAAATTGTTTAGTTATTTTTTCAATTGAACAAAAGGTATGTATTAGCAAACTCAGTGGATGAGTTCTTAAAAACAAAACATGATGAAAATGTGGCAATGTTAACCTGACTCTTGGGTGTTTCTTGATGCTAAATAGACGTGCTAGATCAGCAATTTCAAAACCGCGGGTCACAGTAAAAACTTGTTATAATGAGAAGGGGGTATCCGTCCGTTTGTAACAAAGGATAGGAAATTGTGCTTCTGCCTTGTTTTCTTAACATAATAAACATTAAAAGATCAATAAAAATACATAAAGGTACCAATACTGAAAAGAAAGACATACTGTTTTCAAGAATTTTAACAATGGTGGTTACGTAGCTCAATCTAATGCTAAGAGATATACAGCATTGGTAGTTTTTCCGAAATTAGATGGGGGCCAACCCTCATGACCCTAATGTCATCCTGTATCACTGTCAAAGTTGGTGCTGATTGGTCGAGAAATGTGGAAACGTATATGGAACAAGTGCACATACATATTGACGTTTGTTTATATATATGTAAAAGAACACAACTAGACTGTACTGAAAAACATGAGAGTGAAAAATCAATCGTCCAACTGATCATGAATCCTAGAAAACTGTTTAGCTACTCGTTGTGTTTCAATAATGGCATCGTATGTGGAAGAATGGACAGAGTGGTTAAAAACCCTCTCTGATCTTCCAATCTACACTGTGTATCTATTACGTTCCAAACACATGTGTGATGAGCTAAACAAAGAAATCCTTTCAAATCTTAATGGAAGAGAAATTCGTTTGCTGGCTATAGATACGGTGAATTGTCATGGGTATCTTCGTTCAAAAATCAAGAAAAAAACTTTCTAACTATAGTGACAACAATACTCTCACAGTTGGCTTGTAAAATAATATAGTAATAAAGATTGGCTGCAAGGTTTTGCACAGGAGAAACATTGACGTGACTCTTGGACTTGTAAATGGAGCAATAGGTACTGTGTGTTCTGTTAACTATAGCATAGATCAACCCAGTGTCTTTAGTACCATAAATATAAAGTTTAGTGATGAACATGAATTAGAGAAAGTAGATACTAAATTCCAGGTGTTAGAAAAAGTTTTTGTTGTCCGACGCCAGTTTCTAATTGCGAGCGCATATGTTAACACTATACACAAGTCACAAAGATTAACTCTGCACAATGTTGTTACAGACATTGGCAACACAATCTTTACCTGTAGCCAAATCTCTGTGGAAATTTCTAGAGTCACTAGTCTGTCCAGTCTTCATTTGATTCACATAGAACCTCACTCTATAGAAGCATTGGATTCTGCAGGAATAGTATATGCTTATCTCCAGCAGATATTTCGACCCAAGCTTCCATCCGTAACTTCCTAGAAGAAGAGGTGCAAAGCTTGTTCCAGACAGACAGTAGTGTGCAACAAAATCAGCGTCGGTAATTCTGCAGCAATCTGGTAATCAGACAGCAGAATTGTTAACTTTTTTATGAAATAGATAAAAGGCTTTACCAATAGTGATGGATTGTCAAGCTATACTATAATGCATTATACAGTGTATGTAGCAACGATATGCTTTACAAAATTATCAAAGACTCAAATGAATGTATAAAACAGTTGACCAAGAACTATGAAAGTGATGATCGCACAACTTTATAGTGCACTAGCATTTGTAATGAGCTTGGTGATCCATTTGATGCACACTTTCACCAAATCCTATACATTTTCTTCACGTACTCGCGCAACTTTATACTAGCCTATTTTCTTTGATAAACTATTGTGTTACTACAGAAACTTAGTGCACTAAATGAAACAAAATTATTGCTATAGACAAGGAACAAACAGTCATGAGTATTTCGGTTACTGTTCATCAAAAGAGCATAAGAATAGATGATTTGCTTAACTTTGCTCAAGAGTGGACATTGAAAGATAGTAATTTATGTAACAATTGTAACGCACCACTCAAAGTGCGCACCCAGTATGGTGGTGCTCTACAATTAATTGTAGTTAATTTGATGATTGGAAAATAAAACTAGTAGTGGTAAGGTAAGACGACAGAATAATATCTACTCTGTGCCAAGTGGTTTTATTAAGGTAGGAGATCGTTTGTTTGAATTGAAATCAAGTGTTCATTACAGGTAAAACAAGAAGGCTGGTGTTGGTTATATACGTGTCATTTCAGTGAATGGAAAATGGATTAATTCTGATGATCAAACTTATCCCAAAAGACTTGTACTTGTTTTTTATGAGAGCACTTCTACCATTGGCAAGGACTGTAACTGTAAACTGTGCTAATTTGTATGATGTAAATTGCCATTGACCAATGATGCTTTAAAGAAGGTTAATAGCAACTTTAAAAAAGACAATTTGCAGCATCAATTAACTGTGAAAAAAAAAGTCACCCATAAAACGAAAAGTGTGTACTTCAGAATGATCGCACTAGCGATCGAAACATACTGTACAAGCTGTAAGTTGCAATTTAGAATAATTATTACATTGTGGACATCTTTTCCCAGCTGACGAAGCGTGATTATAATACATTATATCTGTTACAAAGCATTAGTATTAAGCTTATCATAATTTTAACACTGCATTCTTTATTTAATCAATCTCTTAGGGTTCTTCATGAAGAAGAATGTATAACATTATTTCAAATGTGTAACAACTGTAGTTCATAAATGTTTTTACCGGTTCCCTGGTGTTACTAAACAGAACCACACGAATTATTTGACCCGGAAGAACAAATGCAATTTACACAACAAATCGTAAGTTAGGCTTTCTCCTATTACAGTTATGTTCTCTCGTAAAGCCAGTAGAAAATTAAACCATTTCTGCGACAAAATCGCGTCTCTTTCATTCTATATGTCCAATTTCTTTCAATTTATTCATTAAGAAAACGAACTGTCAAGTATATAGTTAACATAAGGCAACAACAACGTTTCCAAATTCCCTGAAACACAACACCCGAAACATATAAACCCCTTACAAAGTGACGTATCTTTTTCAAAAAAAAAACATATGTCACGAAAAACTGCGAATATTAGTTTATTATTTTTAGAGACATTTGGATTTGAGATAAATACTGCGTGAGTCTAACACCGAGACAAAGATCCAATATATTAACCCGACATTACTAAATACATGTTACTTTGTTGCAGGCATATGGAGATTAATGCTCAAGGCCCTCGGAAAGATGTTTCACAACTCAAGTTGTGCGTTATTCCAGAAATTTGCGCCGTGCTGAATAACTTAATTTATCTGGCAGATTAGTTGAGCAGCTTAATGCTGCTAATCTCTGGGAATTAACTGTTATATAATGAGAGAAAGAGTTATAGAAACATTTAATTAGTAAGCTATGAGCTCGTGATCAATGTTCATTTTGAAGGCTTTTTTCTTTTTCATTTCGAGTTTAATATATTGTCAGATTCCTTTCAGGGAGTATAAATACCAAGGATACTTGTTCATGATTTAGAAGTGTTTCAAATTCAAGACTTTGGCCTCAGGCTTCTACTGAAAAATTAGTGGTGTCGTTCACCTTAGCTTTCTCACAGCACGCATAATGTTGGCTGCAGAAATCAGCAATCCTTTCACAAGCTTCTTGCATCTGTTCTTCTGGAACAGTCAACACGATCCGCATGAAGTCCGGGTAGTTAAAGCACTGAGCAGAAAAAGAAACATATATCAATGACTGGTAGTAGCCGATAGGTAAATAGTGCATTGATTATCACAGTATATCTTATCTTATCAAGGAAATTCATTAACAGAAACCAAGAAGAAAAATTAGACATTTTTTTATGAGTTAATAAACAATAATGAACTGAAGACTATAAATACCAAATTGTCTACAAACTTAAGATGAACAAAGTTACTGATGTCTACCGTTTCGGCTTAAGCCTTTCGAACAATGCAAAAATCCGGGGTTTGATTACCCACGGTGGACACGGGGAGATAGCCCAATGTCATTTTGCTCTAAAATAACTAACCATATTCATCCTAATTTTATTCTAACATTATCTAACAATCGTAATAATAATTAGTTTCAGTTTAGTGTAACCTATAATAATCGTCTCGAAAGAAGATACGATGAATCAGTTCACGAAAGTTTCATGAATTCAAGGAGTGAACTTAGGAAGTTCAAAAGTAACACCAGGGTCGGTCGAGAATTAAAAGAAAATGAACAAAATGTATCCTGTGAACTTTAGAATTAATTGCAGTTAATTTTATTTGCTTAAACGAAAACACATTGCAGATAACGAACTTAACCTATGAGAAAGATCGTTTTTATACGTCGATATATCATCTTAGACAACATAAAAGATTGTATGCACTTTTTTCCAAATTTAATATTTACTTAAAAATAACAATAAATTTAATCTATTCAAAAGATCCTCCAATCTCATCTTGGAGCAAAGTAATCATAATATCATCTTATACTTAAACATGTCATCTTATCCAATAAAAACGCTCGTTATGTATGTAGACATGCCACCTTAACCAATGAAAAAGCTCGTTATATACGTAGACATGCCACTTTAGCCAACGAAAAAGGTCAATGCATACATAAATATGCCACTTTAACGAACAAAAAGCTTTTTCTATATATATACATGGCACCTTAACCAATTAAAAACTCGTTCTATGCGAAAAGAATTTCATTTGTAAACTAATGAGTAAAACATACTAACTAAATCTATTTTGACTCTTTGTAACCAAATTAAGAAAAACAAATGACTGGTATTACTTCAAAATACGCCACCTACCATTCCAGGAAGACAAAACACAGATTGCTCATTGACCATGCGTTCAACAAACTCTAGATCACTTTTAAATTCCCCAAACCGATCCATATCGATGCCCACCTGAAATTACAAAATAAAATCATGTAAACAATTATGTCAGATGTTAAACAATACACGTGGAGAATAACGTGCCTAAAACACTAATTTTTCTTTGTTGTTTTAAGCCCAAGGTTGCAAGATGGGGTTGCTGCCCTGAGCCAACTGCAGAGATCAAACCTAGAATGTTACCAGTACAGGTGCTAACGCTTACCGTTGAGCCATCGGAGGGCATTTATTTTATCAATAAATGGTGTTTTCCGCCTGTGTACATTAAAACGAGTTATACAGATAACTGCAGTGGTCAAAAGTAAAAGTAGAATAAACTGTTTCATTTCCCCCAAGAACCTGGCAAACTGAGAGTCGCAGGTTCGAATCCCCGTTACCAAACGTGCTCGCCTTTTCAGCCGAAGGAGTGTTATAACGTGACAGTCACTACCACTATTCTTTGTCAAAAGAATAGAGCAAGTCTAGTCAATCACTGTTAAATTAGGAACGGCTAGCGCAGATTTCCATCTTGTCGCTTTGCAAGAAATTTAAAACAAATCCATTCTTTATATTATACTATGAATTATGAGCATTAAACAAGTACTACGATGCTCGTGTTCATTTCTCCTCATTGATTTTAATTACATTCATTTGAATACACCTATAGGCCAATTTCTCACTCCATACTCCCCCACACGATATTAAGGTTGATTTAAAATGTTTTCTTCTTCTTTTTAAACAAATGTACAACAACTATCGTGTTAATCTCTAAATATAAATATTATATTCACATGATATGGTAATGGCTATTTCCTTCCACTCATTTGTTTTATTTTTATGGAATTTTTCATTATCTTTCATCATAATATAAAAAAAAAGTTGTCGACAACTGTGGCTTGGATCTATAAATTTATCATAATTGGTTTCGAATGTTATCATGCAACGAGTAACTTTCTTTTCTCAGGAGAAGTTTTCAGGATTTTTCTGACACATGAATACAATGAAAAACTTTAAGGAAAGTAATACTGAACCATCAAGTCCTAGTGGTATGAAACGTACCATCATGAACATTGCTCCAGCTGGCATAATGGGGTTCAGGCCTGGGACCTTGGAAAGGATTGTGTAGGATTTTTCAGCATTTCTCTGTAGAAAGAATAGAAAGAAAATGTTATCATGTTTCTGATCTAAGTTAGTGCATAGTATTTCTAACATTTGAATTTAAAAATATGAACACATAATTATGATTTATTCCTCATTTTTCATGTAATTAGTAATTCATCAACAACACAAAAGGAACTACATTTACAAATAAGAACACCGGAGTTTCTTTTATTCCATATTTCTTATATGATAAATAAGTCATCGATAAAACAAACTGAAGTCAGGTTTTTACGTATGTGTAGATCAGTTATCTAAAGTTGACAAGTGTTGTATTATGTATTATTGCGTCATGCAACTAGAATCTTCTAATATTTTCTCCAGTATTATTACATCATATTATCTCGTAGTGTGTAGAACTTTCTAGGCCTCAGTTAGTCTATTTATAGGCCCGGCAAATCTGAGGGTCGCAGGTTCGAATCCCCGTCACACCAAACATGTTCGCCCTTTCAGCCGTGGGGGCGTTATAATGTGACGGCCAATCCCACTATTCGTTGGTAAAAGAGTAGCCCAAGAGTTGGCGGTGGGTGGTGATGACTAGCTGTCTTCCCTCTAGTCTTACACTGCTAAATTAGGGACGGCTAGCGCAGATAGCCCTCATGTAGCTTTGCCCGAAATTCAGAAAACAAACAAACAAACAAAGTCTATTTATAAATACGTGTCCCAATATAGTTCAAGTTATACAAAATTAGTGAAAGATATGTTAAATTAGATCTAGACTGTGTGTTTGTAAGTTTAGCTATAAAGAGCATCTAGTGGCGCTTTTTCCAAGTCAAATTATCGAATTGTTTTAAAACAACATAGTAGAAAAGAAACATTTGTTTTGTCAGTTGTGTTCTAATGTAATTGAATATACCTGTGTGGACTTTAGACGATAAGAAACAATTATTTAAAGCTCTGTAACGAATTTGTTGTCATGTATATATTTTTATTATGACCGTTATGTAGATTAAGCTTGTATTTGAAAATATGCGTAACTTATAGTGTTGGATATGTATTGCGTCTAACGAATTTGTTATATATTTATTTTAATGACAACGTTTGTTTGGATTGAGTTTATATTCAAAACGTACTGCGAAACTCCCGCCTATTCTTCCAGGTTGTAGAATATTCGTGAAATTAAGAATCGAGAATATATCCACTTCAGTAACCGGTTAAATATAGATCAGTATTGTTGTCGGAATTTTCGAGAAAGACCTTTCCCGTGCCTATAAAAACAGCCAAGGCGAAGCGCCAAAAGAGAGAGCTTATAAAGTTGGCTAGGAACCTGCTATAACCGTGTACACTAATAATTGTGATTTTGCTAATCCTTATCAACCGGAAAATTTACGACATTTGACCAGGGACAGGTATAAATTTCGAACGTCAGTGGATTCTCAATAGACGTTAGTAACTTTCCAAAAGTATTATTGCATTCTCATCGAACATTAGTGGCTTTTAGAAAATATTATCTTACTTCAACTGTCCAACAATTCAGTGTCTCAAAAAGCTAGCTAGCTTCTAGGCAATTCTACGTACATCGACAAGTTAACTCGCTGGATATAAAGGAGACTCTGAACTAGAAAGAAGCTTTTATGTTGTTTGTAAGTTAGTGAATTTTTTTTATAAAACTTTGCTTGTGGTAACTATTCGTAATAATTGTTGTTAATATTAAAATGTATTTGTGTGAAAAACAAAGACGATGTGTGTTAATCTTGTTGGAAAATAGCGGAAATTAACTAAAATATCACCTTCGGACTATTTCCCATTCG
>NW_013678159.1:0-2063 GCF_000517525.1 Limulus polyphemus | reverse complement strand
TATATATATATATATATATAGATATATATATATATAAATGAATTTACACTTCGACCTTTATGAAACCAGCGACATCACCAAAAATTCTACTCTTTGCCTTGTTGTATAATATTTCCACTTTGATTTTGATATATTTCATTTTATGATGCTGCTTTCAATATGTTATATACATTCAGCCTTGGCCAAAATGTTTACGTACTGTTCTATACTGATGTTCTTGAGTAAATGCCCGAGTAGTAACAGAGAAGGTAGCATATGAACAGACAAACATGTGCTAGTTGTTACTGTGGTCTGTTGTTTTGAGAATTTGCTCATCAAAACATACATACGCACCTGTTTTGCATAAAAGGGTGTGGTATTGGTACAACCTTTTTCAAAAAATATCGAAGATTTGTTCAGACAGTTCCCTGTATTTGGTGTAGAGTCATGCCTCTTCACATGCCACAAGTTATAGGTCATCAAATTGTTCAACTGTCCAGGAATCGTATGCAGCAAATGGACATTGCCAGGACAGTAGGGTACCCCCCATTGCACTCTATCCAGAATCGTGAAACGTCATCAGACTATAGGAAATATTATTCCAGGAAAGTCTATTGGTAGGCGCCAAAAACAACTGTCTGAAATGACTATTTTGATCACACCAACACGTCAAGGTCAAACGAAGTCTTGACCTAACTTTATGACAGGAATGGCATGAACACATTCATTCCAGGGTATCCAGAAGAACATTGAATAGTAGACTGACCAAACAAGGTTATTTTGCAAGAAGGGCTATCTGCAATTCAATATTAACCATAATTCACTGCTGTAACCTTGTTACTTGGCCAAGACAGCATGCCAACTTACAGTTAAGACACTGGTGACATGTCATCTTTTCAGATGATTCCGGTTTCTGGCCTCTTAAAGCTGATGGTAAGATTCGTGTTTGTTGTTTGCTTGAAATACAGATGAGGGAAGACTGTCTTTCCCACAGGGAACAAACATGAGGTGGCGCAGTACATGTTTGGGCAGCAATTCATCATGGGGGAAAACTGCTCTTCACCTCCTCCAGAGAAACGTCAATTACACCTCCTTCAGGGATCACATAGAGACTATATTTCTGTCATATGCTACGGGAAGGTTTAGCAATATTTTTTTTGTTCCAGGCTGTTAATACCATTGCCCACAGTCTCCATATTTTACAGAATTATCTCTACCAGGAGGACATTACGAGATTACCATGGCCAGCCAAGTCTGCAGATTGAGACATTGAGAACTGTTGGGCAGAACTGAGCCACATATTGCTAACCACGACAGCAAACCATCTACTGTAGCTGAGTTGCAGTGCCTCCTAGTGACAAGTTGGGATGAAATTATGGTGGAGTACATCAGTAACCTCATCTACAGTATGCCACGTCGCCTTATGGAGGTTATTAGAGTACGAGGAGTTTAAGTTTAATATGAACTGATATAAGGTTACAGACGCTAGATATAGAAAGTTGGTGTTATATTATTGGTTTGGTATCTATAGATGCTGTTCAGAGTAAAACCATAAAACATAAAAACCTGTACAATACAAAGATATAGCGAACAATACTGTTTACAATATGAAAACCCAAGCAACACACACAGAACTATACAACGTAACAACATGGACAACATGCATATGTGTCAACTCCCACCTACCCCCAATACAGATCCAATGAACTCCTGGCGTGGGATCGTTGACAATGCTCTTCTCCGTAACTGAGCCCATGAAAGCGTTGCCGCAGGGCCCTTTTTAAACTTTGAAAGCAGATACACCCTAATCGCCAAGAAATATAAGGTTTTTAGTACTATTATACTAATATGTCGAACTTAATAAGTATTTCCACAAAGTGTAGGTATTCTTCCGTAGGTTTACCATAGAAAGTACTAATATAAAATACCAACATATAAACAAAAAACTTGTCATTCGGTGAGATAGTGGTAACTTTACGGTCTTACAATGCTAAAGTCCGGTGTTCGATTCTCCACGGTGGACACAGCAGATAGGTCAATGTGTCTTTGCTCTAAAACAAACAACCTAAAAACGTATCACCAAT
>NW_013678158.1:6479-11142 GCF_000517525.1 Limulus polyphemus | reverse complement strand
TGTAAGAATGGTGTTATTGTTCTTGTCTGTTGACCAGTTCTGTAAGAATGGTGTTATTGTTCTTGTCTGTTGACCAGTTCTGTAAGAATGGTATTATTGTTTGTTGATGATGACAAAGTGCTTAAACTTTTATACCAGATAATTATCCTTAATGCTGTAGGCCAAATGCAAAGCAGGTCTGGCTTCAATCGAATCGATTCAAAATCTTTGGTTTCCACTCCTTCATCGGGATTCGGTCCATGTTTTTGACCAGAGGTTCAGCGTTGACCTTTTCCTCTCTCTCAGAAATTGTTATTTTGTTTGAACTGTTACTGAATCATAGCTAATAACCCTTGTTACATCACTCACAGTGTGTTAAATTTTGTCCATTGTCCGCAGTTTTAATTAACATACCCTTTTTGTGCCATGTCCAATCAGTAACGTCAAATGACTCACGTGTGACTTTAGTTATTAAACTGGTAACGCAATTCGTTACGTCACGCGCTTTACTTTGAAGTTTCGTTACTAAAATAGTCAGGTTATCGGTGACGTCATATGACTTATACATATATATATATACATATTACTAAACTGGTCACGTGATAAATGACGTCACGTGGTCTTCGTGTATCTTTAGTTACTAAATTAGACGCGTGATCAGTGACGTCACATGTATTGAGATTTTTTTTTTTTACCTTATGTAAGATTTTTACCTGATCCAACGCCAACTTGAGCTCAGCAGACTGTTGTTGACCAGCAAGTACCATGTCTCTGCTAAAGTCATGCATGCTGAGGTCATTGATGTAAAGTCCTGTTTGCATCATGCCCTCCAAGTTTCGCATTCTGGGGGAACAAACAGAGAGAGAAACCTTGGAACAAATACTGAAAAATGTCTAACCGAAACTAATATATATATATATATATTTATCATATTTAAAAGTGTCTACTGTATGCTATTTGGATACTTATCTTTTAACGCTAAATGGTTCTCATAAAATGTGACTTTCTTCGTTATTTTAGAGAACGTACTGTTTCGGAAATAAATATTTAACTTTATTTTCAACTAATAAAGTAAGCTGTGTGCGATCTCACTTTACTGTTTCGGAAATAAATATTTAACTTTATTTTCAACTAATAAAGTAAGCTGTGTGCGATCTCACTTTACTGTTTCGGAAGGAAGAGTTTGTACATTAATTTACTTCCGGTTTGTTTTTTGTCACGCGATTAATATGCATATCGTTTCTTTACGTAAATTTCAATTTCTTTCGAAACTTTTATTAACATGACACTCCAAACCAAAACGTTCTAGTAATACCCAGACTTTTTTTTAATAATTAAAGAGAAGGGTGCTGTCTGTTTGTCGTTTTCCTTAAGTTTGGATGTAAAGTGTTTTTTAAGTCTTTACATAACATCAACTAATACGGTGTAGACTGGCGAATCTTTGTTCGTTAGCAGAAAATAGGTTATATAAGAAATGAGTACTAAAACTAACAAGTGTAGTGGCTGAGGTGTCAGGCTGCGGGTCGGAAATTCCAAGGTTCGCGCTGAACAGTTCACACTTTCAACTGTGGACTCGTTATACAAGTGACATCCAATTCAGTTCAAAGCTGGACAAAGCTTTGGTCACGGCTAGTGCTCGTCGGTAATCGAAAATGGATATATCTGAGCCCAGAGGGTCACTGACCTGCTTGTTTAGCTCAAGTTTCGCCAAAGATGCCGTTTTATCATCTTTTTTATTACATTTACTAGTACCAATATATGTTATGTTAAAAAAACACAGGTTCAACCTACTAGAAGTATATGATGTTTCTGACTTGACCTACTATTGACATATGATGTTTCTGACTTGACCTACTATTGACATATGATGTTTCTGACTTGACCTACTATTGACATAAGATGTTTCTGACTTGACCTACTATTGACATAAGATGTTTCTGACTTGACCTACTATTGACATATGATGTTTCTGACTTGACCTACTACTGACATATGATGTTTCTGACTTGACTTATTACTGACATATGATGTTTCTGACTTGACTTATTACTGACATATGATGTTTCTGACTTGACTTATTACTGACATATGATGTTTCTGACTTGACTTATTACTGACATATGATGTTTTTGACTTGACTTATTACTGACATATGATGTTTTTGACTTGATCAACTAATGACATGTGATATTTCCGACTTGAGCTATTACTGACATATGATGCTTTTGACTTGAACTGCTATTGACATACAGCCTTGGCCAAGATGTTTGCATATTTTGCAACAAATAAGATAATTATTATTAAGATGGAAT
This sequence comes from Limulus polyphemus, assembly GCF_000517525.1. NCBI lineage: Eukaryota > Metazoa > Arthropoda > Merostomata > Xiphosura > Limulidae > Limulus > Limulus polyphemus. The sequence continues at coordinate 8,851 of NW_013678158.1, read as the reverse complement.
ACAAATACACTTGGTGCTGTCAAACTGAGAAATTCGTGTTATATTAAACATCTACACATGCAAGTTGTATAACGAGACAGGTTCTATGGACATCATAAACGATTATTAGAACAGCAAAAAAAATTTATCAGACACCTATATAAAGATTTTTAATTTAGAATTTCACCTATCATTACAAAACCTTACCAGACCATATATAATGACTAAATATAACATCAAATTACTATAAATAACGTCTGTAACCTTATATCAGTTCATACTAAACATTCAGTACTTGGTTGGTTCTCCTCGTACTCTAATAACCTCCACAAGGCAACATGGCATACTGTCGATGAGGTTATTGATGTAATCCACCGTGATTTCATCCTAACTTGTCACTAGAAGGCGCTGCAACTCAGCTACAGTAGCTGGTTTAGGGTTGTGGTTAGTAATTTTCCGACTCAGTTCTGCCCAGCAGTTCTCAATGGAATTACAATCTGAAGACTTTGCTAGTCATGGAAATCTTGTAACATCCTCCTAATCGAGATAATCCTGTACAATACGTGCATTGTGGGCAGTTGGATAATCGTCCTGAAACACAAAGTTATTGCCAAATCTTGCTCTAGAATATGGCAGAAATATTGTCTCCATGTGATGCCTGTAGAAGGCGCCATTGACGTTTCCCTGGAGAATATGAAGAGCAGTTTTTGCACCATGATGAATAGCTGCCTAAACATGTACTGCCCCACCTCCTGTGAAATACAGTCTTCCCTCATCTGTTCTCTACGCAAACGACGAACATGCATCCTACCACCAGCTTTAGCAAACAGGAAACAGGATTCATCTGAAGAAATGACATGTCGCCAGTGTCCCAACTGTAAGTTGGTATGCTGTCTTGTTCATGTAACATGGTGACGGCAATGAATTATGGTTAATATCGGTTTGCAAGCAGAACTTCCTGCAAAATGACTTTGTTTGGCCAGTCTCCTTTTTACTCTTCTTATGGATACCCTGGAATGAATGTGTTCATGCCATTCTTGTCGTAAAATGTTGCAAGACTTCTTTCGACCTTGACATGTTAACCTGTTAAACACAGTAATCTCGGGCAGTAGTGTTTCGGCGTCTACCAGTAGACTTTACTGGAACAACGTTTTCTGTAGTCCCATGAACGTTTCAGGATTCTGGATGCAGTACACTGGGGGAACCCTACCCTTCTGGCAATATCCATACCATTTCTGGACATGACGAACAATTTGACGCCTTATAACTTCTGGCACGTGACGAGGCATAACTTTACACCAAGTACAAAGAAATTATCTGAACAAAGCATTGATCTGCTTCAGAAAAAAAATATACCAAATGTTCATCCTTTTATACAAAACAGGTATATATGTGTGTTTTGAAGAGCAAATGCTCAAAACAACTTATACAATCCAGAATAACACCTTGTACATGTTTGTTCAATCATACGTTACTTTCTCTGTTACTACTCCGGCATTTACTCAATAACTACTCCAGGCATGTAGACAATAACATCAATATAGAACAGTATGCAAACATTCTGACCAAGACTTTATGATGTTTCTGACTTGACCTACTTCTGACATAAAATATTTTTTTACTTGACCTGCTATTGACATACGACTTTAAGAATACGAGTACTGATGAAATGAAAGTTAAACATAAGCCAAACCACAGGATGGATTGATTAAATTATGCTACATTCAGTCTACCAGACTTTTGTATTTACCGTTTGAGTCTCCTTTAAAACTTCTTGCAAGAAGATGTGTATCTTGAATGTGAAATCACTGATGGAAGACATTTATATTGAATGTGAAATCACTGATGGAAGACATTTATATTGAATGTGAAATCACTGATGGAAGACATTTATCTTAAAGATGAAATCACTGATGGAAGACATTTATCTTGAATGTGAAATCCTTGATGGAAACATGCACTTTGAAGATGAGGTTATCATTTTCGTGCATTTTTTTTTAAGTCTTAAGTTTGGTGAAGACTTAAAGTCTGTTTAAATTTTGTTTTCTCATTCTTAATGGCGTGATGCTATTGGCTGAAGACTATTTATCCCATAAATCAAACAGCATTTTATTAAGCTGTAAATGATATAAATACTAACAATGAACAATCACCATCTCCACATTCTTAAAAAACCAAACTTGAATAAAAATAAAGTGTAATTACTCAACATTACTTACTCGACATTACTTACTCGTTGACTACTCGACATTACTTACTCGTTAACTACTCGACATTACTTACTCGTTGACTACTCGACATTACTTACTCGTTAACTACTCGACATTACTTACTCGTTAACTACTCGACATTACTTACTCGTTAACTACTCGACATTACTTACTCGTTAACTA
>NW_013678158.1:2435-5802 GCF_000517525.1 Limulus polyphemus | reverse complement strand
AATTACATCCAACAATAAAGCAGCACCCCCATTGTTATCGTAATTTCAACAGTAAGGTAATACTTGTAGTCATCTAATTACATCCAACAATAAAGCAGCACCCCCATTGTTATCGTAATTTCAACAGTAAGGTAATACTTGTAGTCATCTAATTACATCCAACAATAAGGCAGCACCCCTATTGTTATCGTAATTTCAACAGTAAGGTAATACTTGTAGACATCTAATTACATCCAACAATAAGGCAGCACCCCCATTGTTATTGAAGTTTCAACAGTAACGTGATACTTACCGTCTTCCAGGTCAAGTCAGTAATAATTGGTCTGCTGATGTCAAAGATGTCCAAGAGTTTTCTTCCAACAACTTTCGACAATACGTTCTGAAGACTACTTCCTATACTTTTAATCACAAATGTCTCATCAAAAACGACGCAAAAAGGAAATATGTCGAGAAACAAGCCAGCTTTAATCGGCATCATCGCTTTATCAACGTTAGCAGTTTCGTGTTTTTCTTCTAGTTTGAAAGCAGAGTTGTCGAAAGCGAGTCTCATGGTAACATGGTGAGTATTCTTAACGGTTTCCTCCTTGATGACGTCAATGCGGATGTCCGTTTTGTAGAAATGACGACCCACTTCCTTTATCTGACCAATTGTGTACCACAAGAAACCACGACGATTGCTGCGATAATGTAAGGTCAAACCTTTAGCTGATTCGTTCTCGCAGAAGAAAGATGGCGCCTTCATTCGGGAGTAACTAAACTTCAGGTATTCGTGAAGATTGTCCAAACCGTTTAGGAAGTCTCGCATGTGACGTCCTAAGATAGACAGTACCCGGTCGTAGCCATACTGACTTACAAAAGAAACAAAGAAAACACCCATTCCTTCTAAAAACTGATTCTCGTCCATGTTTAAGACCTGTCAAATATATTAAAACAAGTTAAACTTAACACTACGAGGTAGACTTTAAATACAATAAAACATTTCTTAAAACAGTAATTGTGGGTTGTAGTATTTAATAAGTTCTTAAAACAGTAATTGTGGGTTGTAGTATTTAATAAGTTCTTAAAACAGTAACTGTGGGTTGTAGTACTTAATAAGTTCTTAAAACAGTAATTGTGGGTTGTAGTATCTAATAAGTCATTAAAACAGTAACTGTGGCTCTTGGGGTTGCAGTATTTAATAAGTCCTAAAACAATAACTGTGGCTCTTGGGGTTGTAGTATTTAATAAGTCCTTAAAACAGTAACTGTAGATCTTGGGGTTGTAGTATCTAATAAGTCATTAAAACAGTAACTGTGGCTCTTGGGGTTGTAGTATTTAGTAAGTCCTAAAACAGTAACTGTGGCTCTTGGGGTTGTAGTATTTAATAAGTCTTGGATTTTGTAAGTATTAAGAACTTTTTGTGTACATTATATGTTTTAAAGTTTTCTACATTAAAGATAATAGATAAAATTCCACGATATTATTAACTGTCACTTTTTAAGGTTTGGGCAAAATTCAAGCTTTTTGTTTTTGTTCTTGTTTTTTTTTTTTGGCGCGCGTATACCAGATTCAGTTTTATTACTCATCAGGATCTCTACGAACCTACCCTCAAATTGAAAGTCTTTTAGACAGGATTAGATAAAATAATCTATGAGACCTTGGGGGCGTGGTTTGAAGAGGACAGATTTGTGCTTGATAACAAACAACAACAAAATAACACATACATGGTAATATTTAACACGTGACGATCAAAGTCATATGCTCAACACACAATTAACACATTACTCACTTTGTGTTTTAGCCCCCAGTAACTTAGCGATATTTTCAGAGGTTTGTAACGTTAAAAACCTGGTTTTGATGTCCGTAGTGAGAACAGTGCAGATAGCCTATTGTGTAGCTTTGCGCTTAATAACGACAAAACCTCGTGTTTAATAAATCAGACAATAAAACCTTATATTATTAACAGTTATATGTTTAATAACCAAAACTATATATAAACCAGCGTGTGTGTCACGTCACGCTTGATTTCTCGAAATAGAAGGAGTTATAAAAGCTAAAATACATTTATCCAGATAGAATAGTTCGATTACTGTCTGCCCATTAAGATTTTAGTGACGGGGGTGAAAGGGGACCGTGAGGGGGGATTCCGCGAAACGTTATAAGTGTAGTGAGTGTTGGTATATAATAAGCCTAAAGTAAAGACGTACTGTGGGATCACCTAGCCCAGAGCCAAGTGCATAAAATTTATCATGAAAGTAAAAATACCGATTCAATTTTAAACTTAAATCGTTTCTGTATTAAGCTATTTTATGTTATATCACCAACGGTTTTAATAAATACAACAACAAACCCCATTAAGCAACGGAGACTATAAATTAAGAAATCAACAAATATTTTTCCTGTTTTGTTGTCTATACATTTCATTTCATACTTTCAGTACAGAGACTAACAACAATATTAGGTTATACTTTTGTTGCTAAGCGACACAACATAAAAGCCATTTTTGGAACGTAGTGTTACCAAAACGCACTGGCTTTTCTATATATTAGAAATTGTTAATCTAACTGATTTTTACCAATAATTATCCCGTGAATACGCCACGAATTCACTTCATGAATGATCTTAATTTTGATTGGCTCACAAAGGAATTTACCGACGTTTGACTGCCTCGACTTCACTTTTCTGCCTCTTTGTTGGTCAAGCTTGATTTTGCAAAATTCATTTATTTAAGTTAGTTATGAAATGTGAGGTTAGGATATAATATGGGTAGGGGGTGGTATTACTTGGCCCGTATTTTTGACAGGCTATATGCTAGTATATAAAATAAGTCACGGTATCATTTATTTTGTCCACTATGATATGTCTAACAACAGGAATAATAATCATTATATCATTTATTTTGTCTACGATGATATGTCTGACAACAGAAATAATAATCATTATATCATTTATTTTGTCCACGATGATATGTCTGACAACAAAGATAATAATCATTATATCATTTAATTTGTTCACGATGATATGTCTAACAACAGAGATAATAATCATTATATCATTTATTTTGTCCACGATGATACGTCTAACAACAGAAATAATAATCATTATATCATTTATTTTGTCCACGATGATATGTCTGACAACAGAGATAATAATCATTATATCATTTATTTTGTCTACGATGATATGTCTAACAACAGAAATAATAATCATTATATCATTTATTTTGTCCACGATGATATGTCTAACAACAGAAATAATAATCATTATACCATTTATTTTGTCCACGATGATGTCTAACAACAGAAATAATAATCATTATATCATTTATTTTGTCCACGATGATATGTCTACCAACAGGAATAATAATCATTATATCATTTATTTTGTC
>NW_013678158.1:0-2073 GCF_000517525.1 Limulus polyphemus | reverse complement strand
TACACTATGTAATATTAAATATAAGAACTACACTATGTAATATTAAATATAAGAACTACATTATGTAATATTAAATATAAGAACTACATTATGTAATATTAAATATAAGAACTACACTGTGTAATATTAAATATAAGAACTACACTATGTAATATTAAATATAAGAACTACACTATATAATATTAAATATAAGAACTACACTATGTAATATTAAATATAAGAACTACACTATGTAATATTAAATATAAGAACTACACTATGTAATATTAAATATATAAGAACCCATTCAGGATCAAAGTTATTAGATGTCTCTTACAGTCAGGACCAAATTTATTAGGTATCACTTCCATTCAGGATCAAAGTTATTAGATGTCACTTCCATTCAGGACCAAAGTTATTAGGTATCACTTCCATTCAGGACCAAATTATTAGATATCACTTCCATTCAGTATCAAAGTTATTAGATATCACTTATATTCAGGACCAAAGTTATTAGATATCACCTTCATTCAGGATCAAATTTATTAGATATCACTTCCATTGAGGATCAAAGTTATTAGATGTCTCTTACAGTCAGGATCAAAGTTATTAGATGTCTCTTACAGTCAGGATCAAAGTTATTAGATATCACTTCCATTCAGGATCAAATTTATTAGATATCACTTCCATTCAGGATCAAAGTTATTAGATATTATTTCTTCACTTCTGTATGCATAAAAATATTGGTTTTATTTGGTCGGATAAATCAACCAAGAAACTGAAGATTGAGAACTGTGGCATCTGAAACTTAAGCTTAACAGTTTAATTCCATTCATTTCTAGGTTGTTGTTTTTCCACTTCTACTGATTTTTAAAAATGATGGAGGAAATTTTATCTTAAATACTAACAAAGCGTGCTCTTAAATTAACTTTTAAAACGACTATACGAGAAGAAGAAATCAAGAAAAAGGTAAATTAATTTATCTAATGTTACTGTATTAAATGCCGAAAGATGGCAGGCCTGACGTTAAGGATATAGACCATCAGTGGTGACTTTCTTATACGCTAAATATCCATGGTCTTGCTAGATATAAATTTCTCTGTTCTTTCCTTTGTAATCTAAACACTAAATGAATTTCTCTGTTATTTCCTTATTATTACATAATGTAGTTCTTATATTAAATATTACATAGTGTAGTTCTTATATTTAATATTACATAGTGTAGTTCTTATATTTAATATTACATAGTGTAGTTCTTATATTAAATATTACATAGTGTAGTTCTTATATTAAATATTACATAGTGTAGTTCTTATATTAAATATTACATAGTGTAAAGAGACATCTAATAACACTGATCTTGACTTACTATCTCCCTGTACACTAAATTGAAAACACTCCAAAACTAATTTCCACTCTGCTGGTCCTACCTACGTAGGTACCTTACGAGATCTGTGACGTCAGCAGTACGAAAGTCCTTGAAATTAGCTGTTCACTGGATTCCATAATAATCAATATGATATCACTTTGGATATTCATATTATAAATATTATTTGTTGAACGGGGATAAATGATATAATGATTATTATTCCTGTTGTTAGACATATCATCGTGGACAAAATAAATGATATAATGATTATTATTTCTGTTGTTCAGACATATCATCGTAGACAAAATAAATGATATAATGATTATTATTTCTGTTGTTAGACATATCATCGTGGACAAAATAAATGATACCGTGACTTATTTTATATACTAGCATATAGCCTGTCAAAAATGGCGGGGCAAGTACTACCCCCCCCCACCCCATAGTATACCCTAACCTCACATTTCATAACTAACTTAAATAAATAAATTTTACGAAATCAAGCTTGATCAACAAAGAGGCAGAAAAGTGTAGTCGAGGCACTCAAACGTCGGTAAATTCCTTTGTGAGCCAATCAAAATTAAGATCATTCATGAATTGAATTCGTGGCGTATTCACAGGATAATTATTGGTAAAAATCAGTTAGATTAACAATTTCTAATATATAGAAAAGCCAGTGCGTTTTGGTAACACTACGTTCCAAAAATGGCTTTTATGTTGTGTCG
>NW_013678157.1:10051-12564 GCF_000517525.1 Limulus polyphemus | reverse complement strand
ATACCTGTATTACTGTTGTAATTTGTTGTTCAAATATTGTAATACCTGTATTACTGTTGTAATTTGTTGTTCAAATATTGTAATACCTGTATTACTGTTGTAATTTGTTATACAGAAATGGTAATACCTGTATTACTGTTGTAATCTCTTACATACAAATGGTAATACCTGTATTACTGTTGTAATCTCTTACAGAGAAATGGTAACACTTGTATTACTGTTGTAATCTCTTACAGAGAAATGGTAACACTTGTATTACTGTTGTAATCTCTTACAGAGAAATGGTAACACTTGTATTACTGTTGTAATTTGTTGTTCAAATATTGTAATACCTGTATTACTGTTGTAATTTGTTATACACAAATTGTAATACCTGTATTACTGTTGTAATTTGTTATACACAAATTGTAATACCTGTATTACTGTTGTAATTTGTTGTTCAAATATTGTAATACCTGTATTACTGTTGTCATTTGTTATACACAAATGGTAACACCTGTATTACTGTTGTAATTAGTAATATACAAATGGTAATGCCTATCTGATCATTGTAATTTCTTATACAAAAGTAGTAATACCTGTATAACACTGCCATCACTGTCTCTTGCCGTTAAGTCGTAGTTAATAACTATACCTTCTAGGTGTTTAATGAGGCACCGCTGTAAGTATCCACTCCTACTAGTTTTGACTGCTGTGTCGACCAAACCCTGAAAACAGCAGAGTGATGGAAAATATAAGAAATCAGAGAATAAACTTCTGAACACAAGTGAAAACATTTATATAAAATTAGTGAAATTCACTCACTTCTCGTCCTGCCATACAGTGGAAAAAATATTCCTGAGGCCTGATTCCCGTCAAAAACCTTCCATCTACAAAACCTCCAGCTCGCGGAGAAGTGTCATACGGCATAAAAGACGGGAGTGATCGTCCACTCAACATGAGAGGAACCCTCCTCCCCTCCAACTCGATCTGCCCAAGGAGGCAGGAAATCTGCATACAGTTGACCTGTCGTATAACAATCAAAAACTAGAATTTTTATTTTAAAATCACAAATTAACACTACTACACTTCCATTCAATGGCTATTTTGTTCTCAACTATTTCAACATTCCTCCTAGGTACCTATGAGTATTATATTATGCTCATAAAAAAGTTCAGGAGATTCACAAGTATTAATGCGTTGTTTCATTTATTACGACCATGGTTTCTCCAGTAAAGACATCATGGTCGTTATATATAAAATATTTGTGAAATGTACAGTTGTCTTTGTTTTCCTCCTTTCTGTTACTATGAACTTCCATTAAATATCAACAGGGTCAAGTATTAGTTATATTCATGTTTTTCATTTACTAACGTCCACCAAAATCAACCCAAAATTTTCAACTTTTAAAATTTTGTATTTCTATAAATAACTTCTTCGGTGAACACATTTCAAATATTATATGCAAGGAAGAATTTAAATTTGTTAATTATTTTTTATCCATTAATTCAGTAGTTAAATTATGCCCTCAGAGCAGACCTCTAGCTGCTCCAAATGCTCACAGAAATTTTGTAAGCCATACGATGTATACGGCACACTCACATTCTACTGGTTCACTGTACCCTATACAGCAAATCAACAATCAATGGGTCAACAGTCAATCTAATTCATCAGATCTTATGATGATCATCAAAGACAGAATTAATTTATTTTAAAAGCTATCACATACAACAGATCTTATGATGATCATCAAAGACAGAATTAATTTATTTTAAAAGCTATCACATACAACAGATCTTATGATGATCATCAAAGACAGAATTAATTTATTTTAAAAGCTATCACATACAACAGAACTTAATATAGGCATTAACACCACAGTTAATTTAATTTAAAAGCTATCACATACAACAGATCTTAATATAGGCATTAACACCACAGTTAATTTAATTTAAAAGCTATCACATATGTCAGATCTTAATATAGGCATTAACACCACAGTTAATTTATTTTAAAAGCTATCACCTATATCAGATCTTACAATAGGCATTAACATCACAGTTAATTTATTTTAAAAGGCATTAAACACATTAAATCTCACGGTAAGAATTGAATCTGGAATTACTTTATTTTAAAAACATTGTATTTCATGAGAAACTGTTTTATAAAATTATAAACTAATTAATTTGTTAATAAGATTATTTTAAAATAGACAATTTTTAAAAATCAAACTTAAAAAGTGTAAAAACATCACAGTTCAGTGCATCATATCTGACAAATGGCAGGGCACAAGAAGGTGAAATTATACAGAGGTGTTCTCACGTGGATGAAAGTGCCATAGTTGCCACCAGGGGCATCACTGTGGTTTCTTTCACAAATTTTCAATGTAAATGGACCTTTCAATCATAGTGCAACCATCATGAAAGTGACAAGTGTTAACTAATGAAATATTATTACACCATAACACATGATGCCAAGACAGAAATATTATTACACCATAACACACGATACAAGACAGACATCCTAGTTGATCC
>NW_013678157.1:6276-9230 GCF_000517525.1 Limulus polyphemus | reverse complement strand
ATATCTACAACTTACAGTTGATCCCTAGTTCTAGACACTGATGTTATATATATTTACAACTTACAGTTGATCCCTAGTTCTAGACACTGATGTTATATATATTTACAACTTACAGTTGATCATTAGTTCTAGACACTGATGTTATATATATATCTACAACTTACAGTTGATCATTAGTTCTAGACACTGATGTTATATATATCTACAACTTACAGTTGATCCCTAGTTCTAGACACTGATGTTATATATATATATATATCTACAACTTACAGTTGATCCCTAGTTCTAGACACTGATGATATATATATCTACAACTTACAGTTGATCATTAGTTCTAGACACTGATGTTATATATATTTACAACTTACAGTTGATCCCTAGTTCTAGACACTGATGTTATATATATTATCTACAACTTACAGTTGATCCCTAGTTATAGACACTGATGTTATATATATCTACAACTTACAGTTGATCCCTAGTTATAGACACTGATGTTATATATATACATACAACTTACAGTTGATCCCTAGTTCTAGACACTGATGTTATATATATCTACAACTTACAGTTGATCCCTAGTTATAGACACTGATGTTATATATATCTACAACTTACAGTTGATCCCTAGTTATAGACACTGATCTTAACTTACACTTGATCCCTTTGCCCCAGATTGAGCCATCAACTGAAGGTTGTTGTCTGGAAATTTCCTGATTAATCCATCTGGTAAGCAGACTCTATTAGAAGTAAAGAAAAAACCGTTTTGGTGACAATTATCTATGAAACATTCTAACCACAACACAAGAAGCTATTAACAAGTAAAGTAATTACTGATCGAAACATATTTTCTGATAATAATACAAAATACATTAAATTTATAAGAGAAAAAAGGAAAAAAGACCTATAAAAAAATAATAATAACTGCATGTATAATACTGATACAACTTTAACGAAAATTTCAGAAAACTACTTTAAAAGAGATACATGATTTCACAAGATTAAAATTTGATAACTACAAAGACATAATTTGTTGACTTGAGTGTTGATTCGATTATTCACAAAGTTACTGCCATAATGGATAAGTAACTATAGGAAACAAGAAATACAAATAGAACACAATGATTATTCATATATTAAACCAAAAATAGTAATTAGAATATACATAATTGGATGTTATTATTTTAAATAATTTGGTACTCAAAACAGAATTACTTCGTTGACATGGTTCAAGTTTTTTTTTGCCAAAAGGAATATAAACTTTCACCAGAGGGAGTTAACAAGTTCAATACAAATAAATCAGTAAACACAGGCTTGATAAATTGTTAAAACTTTATATTCTTTACATTTGCTAGTCACAGATACTCTATACAGAAGACCAATCATTAGTCTTAGGACTGACTCTCTCTTTTGTGATAGCGAGATGGGTCTTAATGCATAGAAATTTGTACCCCCCATACACTTATACAATAAGTCATTTGACTATAAAAGATGGCGTAATAAATTTGATAAAGTGTTCAGTGTTGATTTGGCATTTCCATAGTAGCTGAGGTCAACAAGAGTCGAGAGAACGCACATACATAACAATATCAATTTAAGGCTCAAACTGAAACAAAACCTAATGCTTACTTATTGATTTTATTGTTGAAAGAATCAGTTCTTTGTTTCATGACATTGTCCAATTGCTTCATTCCTCTGTCATCTTTACTTCGGTGAGCCTCCTGCAGCTTATCTAACAACTCTTCTTGATTGTCTGGGTCGGTGACGCCCAAAGCTTCAGCGGCTGCTTCATTCCCAACAGTCTTGGCACTTCTCATTATCCTCCACCGTTTCTTATTGGCCTTAATTAAATATGCATTACACTTCTCATGACTCTATAACTAACACCTTATTACAAACACAAAAATTTGAATTGTTCAACTTTAATGAAATTAAAAAATGATGTTCATTTTCATGGTATATACCTGTAGTTCCCAATCTTTGTCCAACTGATGACCAGCTAGATCCTAGCCCAAAAGTTCAGGGGCCACTTTGTATAATATTAACTTTTTAATGCACTTTTACGTTACATTGTAAAATAATATATTTCAATAGCTATATTTGAAAACATACATTTACTTAACAGTCTTGCAGACCAGCTAAAATATCCCTGTGGACTAGAAGTGGCACACGGACCAGCTGGGTTAAAAAAGCATGATTTGTTAATTGGTGATATTACATCACAACAAGACTTATTTTCATCTTTCATTACTGGATAAGATCTTTTTTAATTCCTACATAAACTTCTATAATTGTTTTCCTGTATGGTGTTTGTGGATTACAGTCTCTAATTTCTATTATACATTCAAACATTTCTCATTAAACTTGCATCTTTTTATCTTTGTTTTACAATTTCTTTTAAAAAAAATTACATTTCTTTCTTTACACAAACACACAAAATAATGAATACAACTAGTGGTTATATTCTCTAATGAAATTCATTAATCCAGTATAAATCCTAATACTTTTCCTTGTAACAGAATCCAGTTTTTTTTAGAATATATCAATAAATCCATGTTTCTCCAGATGAAAATGCCAAATTATTTGATTTTTCGGATAAAAATGTCATCTCCCACAGAGAGTCAACATTTCTTTAAACAAAATGTTCTACAGTAAGAATTGACCTTTTTAAGGAGGAGTCAACACACATTTTTAAATCCTAAAGTCCTACAGTAATTCATGTCATTTTCTCTCAAAGTCAACACTTATTTAATCCTAAAGTTCTACAGTAAATCATGTCATTTTCTCTCAACATCAACACTTATTTAACAAGAAAGTCCTACAGTAAATCATGTCATTTTCTCTCAAGATCAACACTTATTTAACAAGAAAGTCCTACAGTAAATCTTGTTTTCTCTCAGGAAGATCAACACTTATTTAACAAGAAAGTCCTACAGTAAATCCTGTTTTATCTC
>NW_013678157.1:1819-5432 GCF_000517525.1 Limulus polyphemus | reverse complement strand
AAGGATGAGTCAACACACATTTTTAAATCCTAAAGTCCTACAGTAAATCATGTCATTTTCTCTCAAGATCAACACTTATTTAATCCTAAAGTCCTACAGTAAATCATGTCATTTTCTCTCAAGATCAACACTTATTTAATCCTAAAGTCCTACAGTAAATCTTGTTTTCTCTCCAGGAAGATCAACACTTATTTAACCCTAAAGTCCTACAGTAAATTATGTTTTCTCTCAGGAAGATCAATACTACCTTTCGTGTAATTAGAATATCTTGTATTCCCAGAGTAAATCCTGCATGGATCTGAAGGAAATGAGTGAACACTCTTGCTAGAGACGTCAACAGCAGAGTCGATGTCTGGCCTCCGTACAGCTTCAAAGTAGAATAAAAACAACTGAGATATATAATTTGCTTTTCAATGAACTGCTTTGTTCATGCAGAAAAAGTTAAAGCTTAATAATATTTCTTAAAGTAAGATAAAATAACACAACTGTTTAACACAAGTGAACACGACATCTCTACAAAAATAAGTGACACTTAACTATAGTGTAAATAATTCAGTCCTTAGGCACAATGAAAAAGTGCATTTCATTTATGTAACACTTAATTTACTAAAATGATATCAACTGTGATCTCAAAAACTATACCTAGGTTATGTTTAAAGCTATCCCCAAAATATTAAAAAATACTGAAAGGGTGATGGATAACCCATGAAATTACATTGCAAAAAGTTACAAACAACTGGAAAGAAATAAAGAAAAGTTTAAAATTTTTATCAAAAGTTACACTACACTATATGCACTAATTACCCCTAATTTTGAATGGATAGGCTTGAGGAAAAACAGCTGTTCAACATCACTACCACAAATTTATTGACTGCTCTTGCCTGATCAAATAGAGGGATTTGACTGTCACTCATATAATGCATCCACAGCCACAAAGTGTGGAACACATTTTATGTGCAATAACAGGACACAAACCATGAACCCTTAGATTCACAATCTATGCACGCTAGCCACTACGCCACACTTGGTCCCCCCCCCAAAAAAGAGATACAAAGTTAATCTTTTTTTTAATATTTTATTTTCTTAAGACATTTAAATAAACAAATTGACAAGTGAGATTAAGACATTGATGAAACACAGCTAATGCACAGAAAATCCTCTTTTTTTCACTTTCTTTAACTTATTTAGAATAACTATACTCATAAGAAAAGTTTGGAAATGTTTTGTAGATTAACTCAGTTTCAATTATCTTCAAAACATTCTACACTGCAAGCATATGTGATTTACTAATTGATATAATACATTATAATGTTATATGTGTTGTAGTAATTGATATAATACATGGACATACATTATAATGTTATATGTGATGTAGTAATTGATATAATACATTATAATGTTATATGTGTTGTTATATATGTAATAACTTTTCTCAATTATCTTCATCCTTGTTAAAAAGGATTTGACCAAAATTATTAAACAGTTCAGCTTCTCACCTCATAGCAACAGTGCACCAGGCCATAAGGAGTAGGTCCAAAGTGAGCCTTGTCCAAAATTCCACAGATCAGCTCACCACTTCTAATGACTACCTCGCTCTCGGACATCAACTCTCCCCGCAGAGGTGTTCCTCCTGCCATCCAAGGCCTTGGACATTCTACCTGCCAATTCTGCCAGTACGGAAACATATTCTTATTAAATCTATTTTGAACTATAGATCCAGGAAACACTCGAACCAGTAAAAGAACTATTTAAATTTGTTGTGTGTGTAAATTGTGGTAGAGTCAGGTTTTAATTTATATTTCCCACTCAACAGTTAGATTGTTATAATTCTGATTTTATTTCAATAAAAGATATTTCTTTACATGTTTTTAATGGAAGTTTCAAGAAATATCAGAAAGTTTTATCTTATATGTTAGAAACAAATGTTTTATCCTAACAGGGTTACAGATACTGACATAAATCATCAATTAACAGATAATTAGGCTTTGTTTTTCCAGTTCATTGGGTTTCAACAAATTTCAGTCTACTGTTTAATCATCGATAATCACAAAAGTCTGTACGATTAGTTACTCTTCTTCTAAGAGTATCTGTAGTTTGTCACTATGTCAGACTAGAGTATGGACTAGGTATACCTAAGCCTTAAAATCTTAATACCTTAACTAACAAAATGTGTTTAAAAACAAGATAAGTTTCTTAAAGAACAAGACATATTTCTTGTTACTGTTATTATTTTACAAGCTGGCAAAGCATAAATATAATTAATTATACTTATCATACAACATTAGCATTAAGCCTATTACATAAATATAATTAATTATACTTATCATACAACATTAGCATTAAGCCTATTACATAAATATAATTAATTATGCTTATCATACAACATTAAGCCTACTACATAAATATAATTAATTATACTGATCACACAACATTAGCATTAAGCCTATTACATAAATATAATCAATTATACTGATCACACAACATTAGCATTAAGCCTATTACATAAATATAATCAATTATACTGATCACACAACATTAGCATTAAGCCTATTACATAAATATAATTAATTATACTTATACAACATTAGCATTAAGACTATTACATAAATATAATTAATTATACTTATACAACATTAGCATTAAGACTATTACATAAATATAATTAATTATACTTATACAACATTAGCATTAAGACTATTACATAAATATATTCAATTATACTTATCATACAACATTAGCATTAAGCCTATTACATAAATATAATTGACTATACTTATACAACATTAGGCCTATTACATTTTGAAACACTCCAATCTTTACCAAGTCCCTTAAGGATTTTCAAGAGTGTACAAGTATAATTAAAACAAATTCCTTAAAGAACAAGACAAGTTTCTTAACTCTAGAATGCCAGCATGGGGTCACTACCATCCCATACAAGTTAATCCTGTGTACTAAACTGGCCACGCTGGAGTTCTAGGGTTAAAGAACAAGACAAACTATTTTACCTTGACAGATACTTTTGCTTTTCCTTCAATATTGGGTGGTGGTTTGTTTCCTGGGATGGTGTTAATAATAATGGTGGACACAACCTGTGGATTATATATAAAATAACTTAATGCTTCTTCAAGGCACTTTTCTTTCAAGCTAGCTACTGAAGACAAAACTCAAATTTATACACCATAAAATGTACTTCTACTTAGCTAAGTTGTTAGATCTTGTACCATTACTAATCAGTGAACTTAAGAAACAGCTCACGTTTTTAAAGCCAACTAGTGTTTTGTAGGTTGTGATATTCTATTTTATATTTTTTAAACTATACGAACAATAAAGATATGTGAAAGACACAAACATGCAAATAGCATAACTTTCTAAAAATAGGGTATGCTGTTGGCAGTTAAATAGATTGTTGTTATTTTTGTGGCTAAAAGGATGTTGGTGGTGTTTTGGTATGAAGTTGGTGGTGTTTGGTATGAAGTTGGTGGTGTTTGGTAGGATGTTGATGGTTGACAGGAAGTTGGTGGTGTTTGGAAGGATGTTGATGGTGTTTGGTAGGATGTTGATGGTTGACAGGAAGTTGGTGGTGTTTGGAAGGATGTTGATGGTGTTTGGTAGG